>NC_056581.1:8601106-8883606 GCF_018340385.1 Cyprinus carpio | reverse complement strand
ATTTACGTTTTTCTCTGCTGTCACTTTTGGTCGATTTAATGCACCTTTGCTGCATTCATTTATTCATGAATAAAAGTATTTAAAAAATTGTATTAACCCCAAACTTTTGAACAGTAGTGAAATTTAAAAGAAAAAAAGCTGATTATTTGTACTTCATCTTTACAGAAAATCTAGTTTTTATACATTTCTGTTAGCGTACAAATCTTATGATAATAAATAAAGGGGTAATATTTATTTACACATATTTTATCAATTGAAGAAATATATCAATTAACATATATTGTTTTGAAAAAAAAAAACGTGTAACACTTTATTTTAAGGCATCCTTGTTACAGTGTAATTATGCATTTACTGTAAGTACTGAGTAATATTTATTAACTACATGTACTTACATGGTTAGGGTTAGGATTTGGGTTTAGCTTAGGGTTACTTGCATGAAATTATGCATAATTAATTGTTATTATAATTGTAAGTATATGTAACATGTAACAAGGACACCTTAAAATAAAGTGTTACCAAAAAACTATATTAGTTTATTGAGTGATTTTAAATAATGGATTGCTAATGGGCAAGTTTTTATTGATCAAAATGAAACCACTATCAACATTCAAATGTGAAACTTATTGCAAGACCACCTAGTGAGAGAAAAGGTTAGTTCTTTTCCATACACCTTCATTAAAATATGTTAATGAGCATTTGCTTTCAATTTTGTATGAAGTTCTTGGAATAAAAATCGACATCATTCTTACTGACATTAACGGGTAAAATCATGAATTTCACAAGGCTCAAGGCAAGAAGGAACCAAAACCACAGGATGACATAAAAGTGAAAAACAAGTGTGAGCTGGTTGGAGCTTATGTAACTGGGTGAGTAGTTGTTTTTGTTCCTCTTGGTCCGTTAGACGTGTTCGTTTTGAGCTCAGAGCTTGAAGGTCTCAACTGAAAGTAAGTTCATCATGTAGGCATGTTAAGTAACCATTGCCCAGTTAAGGATTATAATGTAAAGAAGTGAACCTTGCCAGTAAATATTTGACTTTAAAGTCCTCAAGAAACTTCTTAGAATACAAGTCAACACCTGTGAATGTGGTTCCTATTTTCTTACCAAACTTGTGCTTTTGTTTTTCAAAGGTAATAGACCTGAACCCCCTGATCAGGCGTTAACTCTTTACAGTGATAAAGCTGAAGTATTGATCACATACTTGAAACAGGCCATCAGCTCACTGGGAAAGAATGCAAACCTCATTCAAATAAATCGTTTTCCTGCCATTAATCATTGCTTGTTTTGAGTTAATCGTGTTCCGCTATTTAGGAAAACAGATACATTAATTTGAATTCAAATAATATCTTCTACAGTTCGATAAATGTTCACTAGATAAACGTTTGTGTGTGTGTGTGTGTAAATACCAGTTCTTTCTGATTAGGTTGATCAATACGACTTTGTTGTGCAATGATTTAATCGAAAACACCAGACTACTGTGAGTGCAGCTGTGACGAAAATGTGACGTTTCGTGTTTGTGTCAAGATCTATATGTAGATTGAAAGTAATACTTTGCGCCTGTCTGAGCGGGTTTCAGACAAGTCTCTATTCTGGTAAATAACACGAGGGCGACGTGTTTCGAGAATAACAACCTGATTTACACCCGGTCTGCTGTAGCCCGTGTGACCGGGTGTGTATTGCTGAAAAAGTTTATGACACCAACAATAAAAGCCATTTCTGGCACGTAAAATGTTCAAATCTCTGTTATTATCGCTAAGTGACAAAAATCAGCATGGTAATTGCCAGGTAAAAAATACACTTAAGTTGTAATATCAATGCACTGATTTTTATCATAGGCCTACTTTACTAAGAGCATAATAAATGTATTATTTTGGAACAACTTTAAATATGTTGTGTTCTTTAAAATATGCTTAAAATGAACTTTACGATAATTACACTACATTTTAATATATTTAGTTGTGTTAAAATGGAACAGCTTCAAGCAACTTTAGTGTAATTTAATTGTACTTCTTTATGTTAAAGATCAGTTACTTTTTTTTTTTTTTTATTATAGTTATATTTTATTTTATGTTTCTCTTTAATATTCTTCAAGAACATTTTCAACAATTTTTTTTACAAACTCAAGTTAAACCTGCAAATGGCTAAACCAAACACATTTAGCATTTTAATAAAAATATATTAAAATGCAATTGAATAAATTTTTCATGCACTTAAGGTAAGCATGTTAGGAGTACAACTGTACTAGCCTATAAATATACTTTATTTATATGAATTTCAAGTAAATTTTTTATACATTTAAGAGCAATTTTTCATGGGAACCATGATTTCTGCCAAAAAGTCCAGAAGACCAGCTTAACCTGGTTTTTCAGCAAGGATAGCATACTTGTAGCTATGGTTTGTCAGAAAATGGGTTACCATGGTATAATTCTTCAGTAGATGTGGCTTGTGAGTGAAGCAGTAGCGCGTGTTAAGTAACACATCCTTTAAAGTCACTGTTTCAGACACTTCGAACTGTTTTTGTTGACTTCTGGAGATGATACAGTCTGCTAGTTTGTTTTTGCTGTCTTATCTGCATTTTGCAATTCAGCATATCACCTACTCTCGTCCGTGTCCTCATAGTTAAAGAAAAAACAGTTCACAAAACAATGATTTTGTGTCAACTTATTACCTGAATAGCTGTAACATCTTCATTCACCTCATAGCTAACTCACCTCCTTGCTAGTTCTAATGTGCAGTTTAGGAAATAACTCTATAATCAATAAACTCATATTGATTTCAGCATTGATGATAAAAAGGACCTTCCGTTTAATGAAGCGACAAACTTAAAACCAATTCCTGTACGTTAAAGATAAACATCTGGCTTACCTGTTGACGGCCCGTGGTTTTTCAATGCAGCGGCAGGCTCGCAGCTGATTGGCTGATAGGTGTACTCAGCCTCCTGATGCAGCCAATAGAGTGATCTGTTTCTGGCTTGTGGTTTTTCAATGCAGCGGCTCTTCCGTTTCCGGTTGGAGAGGTTTGAAGCGGAGGGAAAACGCGATTATGGCAGAGTCTTCTAATTTTACTCGGTGTTTGCTGGAGTTGCCCAAATTTACAATCAATGATGTGCGAAGAATTGTAAGGATGTGCAGTACAACGCCACAGAGCAAACTTGAGAAAGGTTTCAAGTTTTATGTGTCGTCTTATCTCTGCAATTATGAAGGTAAATTCAGCTAGCCTGAACCGCCTGAACTGAACTGCTAATACTAGTTATTATTTTTTTACGATCCGTCCAGCAGCAGGTTAATCACGTTAGTATAAATGTTTGACATTTAATGTGTTTGTAATTTTGTCTGAAAGTGTCAGGTAAAAGCAGGGCCACAAATGAGATCTCAGTGAAAGCTCACTGCTACCGCTCTATGAGGAAAGCAGAGACTCCACACCATCTGAGAGTAGGAGTAGTAGCTTAAAAGTGACGTTCAAAGTTCTATTGGACATGTTCAGTCAAGTTCAGTTTTTACTTTTCTAACGTTACCACTGTTCCGCTTGGATCGCCACAGCTGTTATCTTAGCTAGTATGGATGATTATTGTACAAAATAAGAATAAAAATGTAATGCAGTTCTATCAAAGACAGATGATTAGCACTGCATTATCACTGCAAATTATAGCTGAAACAGTGGTAATGGAGATGCACTGCGGCAAAGTTGGTTTCATAATCGCACATTCAGACTTTTTGTCAATAAAACGAGTTAATATCATTGACAATGAGCTACAAAAAAAAAATATTCCCATTTTTTTAAATAAAAACGACTACAAGAGAAAACAAGAGCTGGAGCTGATAGTCATACTTGTTTATAATAATAATTTACTCATATGAACCATTTTTAATACACCATAAGAAAGTTATTGAAGGTAAAAATCTAAATATATGAATATGAAAACTAACTTTACCGCAGTTGCAGATACAGGGTAGCAGAGTGTGCAGGCTTTCTAGTTAGTCTATAACACACAGGGAGTTTAAAATCTGAAGAATAATGATATGAAATGTAGTTTTATGTGATGGCTGCAGATGCAGAATGTTGGCTATTTCCCTTACTCGGCTACCCTTCAAACTGCTCATGTTCTACCTTGAAACTGTTGTTGTCTTTACCTGTTCCAAGCATAGATACATGGTTTTAAACTTTATGGCTGAGTAGCTGATATACTTGATGACTACTTTTTTATTTATTTAATTTTTTACACTTATTTTAGATGGCATTACGTGATTCAGAGCCAGTTGTGCTGGTTAACAGCTCCTGCTCCTGTGTGGCTGGGAGTGGGATGTGCAACCATTTGGTTGCTTTGCTTTACCAGACAGCCCATTACTATGAATCTGGAATGTCTGTCGTCCCTCCTGTCCTATCATGCACCCAAACAGAACAGAAGTGGCATAAACCACGAACAATGGTTTGTATCAATTAAATATCTGACATAATGTTTGTTTTGCTACAGTCTTTTGCTATAGTTTTGATGGCATCTAATAAATAGGGAGTGAAGCCGGGACCGGTGGATGCCATGGTGGTAGTGAAGCCCAAACCAGGTGCTACTTCAGCAAGTGGAATCAGGTATGCAGTCAGTGTAAACATGCATGCTATGCTATACTATACTCTGTAGCAAAAATGTTTATTGATTCCCTGATAATGTTATTCCAGATCTTCACTATCCAAGGCCTACAGTGGTGAGCTGCCAGACCCATCAACACTCGACCCTAAAGCTGTCTATGCTGACTTCAAACCATGATCTCTTCCCCCTATCTGCACAATGAATCTCTCACCTGACAAGCCACTCGTGGAGTCGATTTTCGGTAAGGTACAAGCTGGCAGTATCCTATCGTATCAGCATCCACCACCTACACCTGATGGTTTTATCACCCATAAGGATGCACCCCCATTCCCAAAAAGTGCCACCAGAGGGCTACCAGTTAAAGCCAACAGACTGTAAATATGTGCCAACAAACCAGGAACAGCTGCATCTCCACTCACTGTCTGTGACTTTGTTGCAGTCACACCTCATTGAGGAAGCAACCAGATGTCAAAGTGCAGCACCTGAGTGGCATTCACTGAGGAAAGAGAGGGTGACTGCTTCAAATTTTAGGGAGGTTAGCCATGTTAGAGGTCCAAATGCTGCAGAAAACCTAGCTGAGAGGATCATCCGAGGGACACGACAAACAACACACATGAAGAGGGGACTGGATATGGAGGCAGGAGCCTTAAAGGACTATGCAACTCTTAAAAACCTGAACTTAAGGAAATGTGGACTGGTGATTCATCCAGATGCACCTTGTCTGGGTGCGTCACCTGATTGGCTGGTATATGACCCGCTTGAGAGACCATCATTCGGCTTGGTTGAGATGAAATGCCCAAATGCACTAAGCTACGTTGACTGCAGGTACCTCAGAGTTGATCATGGAACATATAAATTAAAGGAAAGCCATGCTTATTATTGGCAAGTGCAGGGGCAGTTGCTTATGACGGGTATGGAATGGTGTGACTTTGTTGTCTGTGCCCATGATGACATGTTTGTGCAGCGCATTTACAGAGACACTTCTGTGTTAAGCTCCCTGAAACAGAGGTGTGATTTGTTTTTCTTTTTTACATATCTGCCAAAATACCTCTCTATGCACAAGTAACTAAAGAGGCACAGTGCGGCGGAAATGAATTGATGCATGATTTTACAAACATGTCATTTTATTTTGTCTTGTCATCAAAAGGTCATTAAAATATTTGTTTAACAATTCTATATTTGTTGACAATTTAATTTCAAATCAAATTTCGAATTATGTACAGAGAATAAGGACTCGTTCTAAAGTTAAAACCAAAATGATTATTACTGTGATTATACAGTAATAAACTGTATAAACATTTCTGCCTGTCTAATTCTGCTTCTTCAGCATTAGCAATTGCTTGCCCATGCTTTAACTAAGGGCCCGTTTTGGTAGTTAACCAAGAGGCAGGCTACTGTGTACAGTTGATTGATGCTTCCTGTGAGAGAAAGTGGTATTGCTGTACTGAATATCTTGTGCTCCTTCACCCTTCGAATGAGGCGCTCAACATGGACTCTGAGTCTTGCAATAGACTGTGTTTTCCTGACCTCTGGTCCAGACAGTTGTGCTCTCTTTGACAGGAAGGTAGGTATGTGGACTTTGCAGGGCACACAGTCTTCCACAAGGAAACCCTTATCCACCATTACAGCCATTGTTGGTTTTAGAAGAGACACAATACCAGACTGCTTTAAAATCTCTCTATCACTGATGGCTCCTTCATAGAGCGATGACACAAAGGTTACAGCACCGTGAGGAGCCATCCCAATCAACCCTTTGAAAGTGCAGTGAGATTTGTAGTTGGAGAATACTTCGCTCTGAAGGAGAAGAGAGTGTGGTGTTTGGCAGCGTAGTTCAGTGCAATCCAAAATCACTTGTGTATCGGAGTAAGACTGAAAAACATCTGGCATGTGAGCTTTGACCGTCTCCTCATCCATCCAAATGCCAACAGCTCCAAGCACAGTGTAGAGAAAGTTAGCCCATGTGTTGATTATTCGGCTTACAGTTGATTGGTGGATTCTGAATCTGTGGGCCAGATCCTTCTGCACCAGACCCAATGACAGATATGTCATGAACAGAAAAAACTCATCAATGGGTTGAAGAGACTGTGAAAAGAAGAAAATATTTTATTACTATTACACAAACACCATAACTGGCACAGTAAGTTTGACTGTGAAACAAAAAGATATCTTATTCATATTAAATGTTTCAGAATACATGTACCGTTGCATTGACAGCATGAGGGACCTCATCTGTCCTGGCTTCAGTCCGTGCTCTTGTCACACGCACGATCTTGCCTGTTGCTGGCTCTATCTGCCTCCAAAAGGCCATCAAGTGGGCATGAGTCGCAAACCTGTGGGACATACAGTATTTCAGTAACACTTTATTTTTATGTTACTAAATTTACAGATGTTGCATGTATTTATTATAGTAAAAACTATAAATTAGGCATAATTACATGCACCTAACCCTACAGTAAGTACATGTAGTTCATTAATATTACTCAGTACTTAAATGCAAAATTACACTGTAACAGGGACACAATAAAATAAAGTGTAACCCATATTTTATTTGATGGTGTGTTAAGTGCCCATTGACAGTTTTAAATTGCAGATTTATTAGCATTCTAGTCGTAATTCCCATTAATACAACATTATATTAGGAGATAGAATAAAAGATTTTATGCCAGCGTTTACAGAATAATACACCTATCAGTGTGTAACATATTTTGTCCTTTTGGACTTGTCGTAGGCGAGAGGGATTGGCATGCGCAATTTGCACAAGTGCTTACTGTTGGTCAATGCTGCGGTACATGTCTGGTGAGGTGAAATTAATGTTTTAATGAATGTTCATGGAACTTCTGAGTCAGCTTACCTTGTGTAAAACCTAATGTCATCATCGGACGCAGCAAACCGCTCCAAACAGAACTTGGTGCTGATGGTTATCTCCTCAATTTGTTTTTGCAGCCTCGCTATTTGATCTTCATTGTGGTCCAGGGACAAATCCAGGGCAGCAGGCTCAGCACTGGAGCAGTAGTCGTGGTCCGAATATTCCACATCCATAGAGGGGGCTTCGGTATGCAGTGTGTCTGTGTTTGGTCGCTCTACCCTTTCCCAAACTCTGGTCCGTGGGGCTGGAAGACTGAAGTTGTTCCAATGAAAAAGCAACGGGACAGTTCCATTCTTCAGACGTCTGCGGCCGGACGGCGTTTGCGGCTCGATCAGGTCTGTACTTGGAAATGTCGGCTACACACTCTTGTCTGGTTTGTAACTGTAAAATGGTCTCTTCTTATGTTAACTACCCACCTCTTCTGTATTTCCTTGTCTTTAGGAAACGTGTGGAAACTTAGAAAGGTGTTAAATTTAGCAGATGCTGTACACTGCGGCACACAGCAGTGATGGCTAGAGGTGCTGTCCTCCCGTCTTTGAAAAGATACTTTCATACGTTTAGATGTCATTTTATATATATGTATATATATATATATATGTTTATTTAATATAATAAAGCAAATATGCTTCAACAATATGAGTGGAGGCTGTTTTGTCTTTTTTTATGACTAACGTTCCTGTAGTATAGCCAAAGAGTATAGAAGACAATATAAGTTATTAGGTATAGCGTAGCACTCTACAATCGGCGGAAGTAATCCAGCATCCTTAGATTTCACCGGAAGTACGTCATTCACCGCCGTGCATAGGTGTTATGTGTATCCTGATGGTCTTTCCCACATGAAACCGCTATAAATTCGTCAGTTCACTGAAACAAGCTCTCAGTAGCCTAAGTGCCGGTGACTGAGGCACAGAGAGAGAGAGAGAGAGAGAGCATAGGCACCAAGGGGAAGACCACTCTGCACTAAAGGGCTACAGTACTTGTTTGCCTGCCTCTCAAAGGTATGTGTTTTATTTGATTCTTTATAACTATATATTATTTTATAATTATATAATTTATTTATAGCCTACTATTTTTTTTTTATTTTAAACAAATGCTTGTGTATTTTAGGTAATAGTACAAATAACAGTAGTGATACAGTTAGTTTGTTACACTTTAAGACAAATAATATTATTCTTTCACACACTGAATGCTCATTTTACATAAAGATTCCATTACAAAAAGTGCTAAACTTTAATAAGAATAATAATGAATGTGTGTTTGAAATACAAGTCACACTAAGATAAGCCTAAGAAAATGTCATAATGTGTAATGTCTTAAATAGCTCTCTTCTTGATATTTTGCATTTAATCAATGTGTAGGAGCTGTTGTAACGTACATTTTGTACATTTTGTAGTCACACACTGTAGCTATTCCATAACAGCCTGAATGATTTTGAAAGAACGGACTCTTAAAGTGAGTCTTTGAAGCGGCTTTAGAGGCTCATTCACACATCTTAATAAGAGTTCAAGAACTCAATTTTTAGTTCTGTCTACAGTATGTTTCTATTTCAACCCATGCAGAAATGTTTAACTTGGTCACTACATTAAAATACAACACTTCAACACACCACTCTCCCTCTCCTTTATCCACAGATTGGGAGAGTTGATTCCACAAGACACTGTCGACCACCCTTTTCCTCTTATCAGTCTGCTATCCTACTCCTTGCAGCCATGGCACCCACTCTAGCCACAGCATTTGCCCGCCGCTGGTGGATGGCAATAACAGCCATCATTGAAAACCTGCTCTTTTCCGCCGTTCTGCTGGGTTGGGGATCCTTACTCATCATGCTGAAATCTGAGGGCTTCTATTCATACCTCTGCACAGACCAAGGTAAGAATCCTTAAATATAATGTAACATCAAGAACAAGAACTCAACAAAACTTTGCTGTAATTTAGAAGAGCCATTGAGGAACATTTAGCTTACATGGTCCCCAAGTCAAGCTTGTGATCTTACCTATGAAAGAATTTAATTTAATGCATGAGTGTGTTTTATTTGTCACTACGCATATTGGCAAATTCCATTCATTTCTTTGTTCCAGTCTGATCTTGAAACAAAGACTGTATCTGATAGTACTTGAAGGATCCTACTTTTAAATCCATCCCTGACAGTTTTATGTGGAGTAATTGTGCTCTACAGCAAAACACTTTTGTGGTTACACTCTCTAAGAAGGAAGAATGACGTTTTGCGTCAGGAGCCTAACAACCATAGACACCACAGACTTCAATTAAATCAGCTGGTAGTCACAGTAAAACATATGAATGTTGAAAGGCTTTCCACGGGGATCCTGACCTAATCAAGTGCATCTTTAAATTGAGAGGCCTACCGCTTATCAGATATAAACTAAGGGATACTCCACCCCAAAATGAAAATTTTGTCATTAATCACTTACCCCCATGTCGTTCCAAACCCGTAAAAGCTTTGTTCTTCTTCAGAACACAATTTAAGATATTTTGGATTGAATCCGGGAGGCCTGTGACTGTTCCATAGACTGCCAAGTAAATAACAGTGTCAAGGTCCATAAAAGGTATTAGAGTTGTCGTCAGAATACTCCATCTGCCATCAGACGTGCAATCTGGGTTATATGAAGCGACGGGAACACTTTTTATAAGTGAAGAAAACACGTCTGATGGCAGATGGAGTATTGAATGGAGTAAAGAAGGACCTTGACACTGTTATTTACTTGGCAGTCTATGGGACAGTCACAGGCCTCCCGGTTTCATCCAAAATATCTTAAATTGTGTTCGGAAGACAAACAAAGCTTTTACGGGTTTGGAAAAACATGGGGGTAAGTGATTAATGACAAAATATTCATTTTCGGGTGGAGTATCCCTTTAAGATGTTTATCATCTCAGTTAGAACTCATAATTGATTGATTGAATTGTCTTTGGTATTGATTAGCATCACATAGGAACACATGTTTCGGTCTTATGGCTGGTAATGCCCTTTTATCATTGTCCTGTTATCTCTCAGGCACTTTGGGCTTGATTTAATAAAAAATTAGGACATTAAGACCTATTTAACCACAAAAACGGGTTTGAAATTTCCAGGCAGACAAGAAAAAAAGGGGGTAGAGGAGGGGCAGAGGATGAGAAAAAGAGTTGTTTGTGAAGGAAACTGTAGGAGGCTTATCGTTTGGGAAGATCTAGGAATAAAACTTCTTCTGGGTGGAGTGGTGGGTGTCTTATGTGTCTGTCTGTCTGCTTGTCATGCCATTTTTGCATGGAAAAGTGCTTATCGTTCCTTTTTGTGCTGTCATAGTTTCCGTTTTTTGACATTACTCAGCTGATTTGACTGTCCTTTCAGTCAGTCACATTATTATGATGCAATAAGACTGTCTCAGCAAAAATCATCTGTTTTCAAGACAGTATTGAGCAGGCTTAAAGTCCACAGATAAGTCTCAAAGGGCAATGTCTTGAGGCATTAGTCTTTGACCATTTTGAATGATGTGAAGCATGTGAGGATTCTTGTGGTTTAGTACATTAGCTGAGATTTCCATGTGAGACTCATATTCAGAAAAGCATCATGTGGCAGTCGGCCCATCAGAAAATGTGTGAATATTAATTACTTATAACGCTATCAAACCAATGTATTACAGTGAAGAGAGTTTATTACAGTGATGTTAATTAATAAACCCCTCAACTGAGGTTCAGCAGGTTCATTTATGCTCCTCTATCAACCCTTTGATTGAATGCACAGACTCCCAACTGTTTTTTTTTTTTTTTTTGCTGAGACCAGGTGACTGTTATCTCTCCAGGGTGTGTCTTGCACATTTGCACATCAGTGTGGCCTACGTACACAATCTTTGGTGCATCTTTTGTAGTGTTTACAGTGGGATCATCGTTCACACATCAGCTCAGTTTAGAAAAGAAGCCAGAGCAAGCCTCAGTTATTAGCAGTCGAAGTAAAAACCAACCCTTTGTGTACTGTAGCGTTAAAAAGTTCACAACCAGGTGCCAAACACGTCAGAATATTCTGCACTCAGTTCTGAAGCACGCTTGGAGTTGGAAACCTATCATCAGGATGACAGTGGCACAGCTGAGTGGATTATTATAGCAAAGTCACTGTTTCCACAACAATAATACCCACTGGGTGGTATCTAATTTACTCACACTTCTCAAGGAAAGTGTTATTTTTCTAACCACATTTTGCATTTTTCAGAGAAACATTATACTTTTATAACCCATCAGCAGTTATAGGATGGATAAACATCCAGATCAGTATAAATTCAGGTCTGATTATCTAGTTAATATGTCTCCAGTGAGCCAGCAGCTATTAATGGAGTGTCACCTGGTTCGGTATCAGTAGTTAATACCTGTATGTATGTGTGTGCTGAGATAATGTGGAATTGTACAATAGTCCAAAAGGACCATTATGAACACTGTTCCTACAGCAGAACAAGATAAAGGAAGAGCAAATTCATCTTTCTTCTTTCTATCATTCCCCGCCCTTATCTGAGGTTTTATTGAGACCACATAATGGTGATTCCCCTCTCCAAGCATTTTACTGCTGGGTGAAGGTTTATTTCAGACACCTTGGAGAACAGCTGAGAAGACAAGCTTAAACCAGAATTCATTCCAAGCTTGCTTATACTGGTCTAACCATGCTGTTCAGTGGTGAAAATTGGTTAGTCATTAGGAATTTCAAGTATTTTGTACATTTTCACTAAATGGACACCATAGCTAAATGTTAAAGAGGTAGCTCACGACTTTCTTTCTTCTGTGGAAAACAAACTTTGAAGAATGTCTCAGTTCCCATACAACAAAAGTCAATGTTGCTTGGACCCCAAAGTCCAATTTTTTATGTTCCACAGAAGAAGAAAAAAAGGAGTCCACACATGTTGCATCTGCATGATTGGACAGCAACCAGAATTACAAGTACCTGATGCTTACGTCACAGTATAGGGCTCATAGCAGGGGCACACGTGACCGTTTTTTACACCAACATCTGAATTCTCTTACTCTCTCTCTCTCTTTATCAACATGATTTAGCAGAAATGGTAACCTGTTGAGTAGTGCAACTCATATGGTTTAGATATTAGGTCACATCAGTCTGTGTTCAAGCTGATTTTCGAATGTAATGGTTAACATGGGTCCCATTAGCTTAGCCTTTTACATCTCTCCTCTCTTCCTTCTTTCCCAAAGGAAACAGCTCGATGGCAAACTTCTCCTTACCAGCTGTTCCTTCATCACTGTCGAATGATGAAGAATTTGAATATGACGGGTTCCAGTCTGCCCAGCATGATGGTGGGGTGGAGATGGTTCCTCTAAACCATCCAGGGGACAATCTGAGGATGAACGGCTGGCTCATCTGTAAAGAACAGGATGAGATGCTCAATTTGGCCTTCACTGTGGGCTCCTTCCTCCTCAGCGCCATCACACTCCCTCTCGGAATCGTCATGGACAAATACGGCCCACGCAAACTCCGTCTGCTTGGAAGGTAGATAGCATGTGCTTCATTTTTCAATATCATTACTTTACCAGTCACATGATGGATAAATTATTCATGAAATGAAAATATGTGGTAAGTGTGTATCCTAAGGTCAGATCACAATACAGATGAATGACCAGAAAAGTGTTGAATTTTTGATTATTAACTGACCTCTGAGGGTTGTATCTATTTCCAGTGCCTGCTTTGCCCTCTCGTGCCTTATGATTGCTTATGGAGCCAGCAACCCAAATGGTAAGAACATCATATATGCAATTTACGTGTCCATATTTAGAGAAACAGACACCAATGTTGTAATAGATACTGATAATATTCCATCATTTAACATCTGCTTGTTTCTTCTAGAGCTGTCTGTTTTGATCTTCATCGCTCTGACCTTTAATGGCTTTGGAGGAATGTGTATGACCTTCACTTCACTTACGGTGAGTGTGTGTTAACTTATTTATGAATGTACACTTTTGTGTGTGTGTGTGTTTATTTTGTTTGAACCTGCTTGCTCCAAGTTGATTGTAATATTTACATTGCTAATTAACAGACTGTATCCACTATATAAATGGTAGAGGATATGTCCCATCTGATATTAAGGTTTTTTCAGTGGTCGATTGTTGAATTGTTACATTGGGTGCCCTTGATTCTGCTACGTCTGGGCTAGTTAAATGTCTCTATGTCTCTTTTTCCTCAGTTTCTCTTATTTGAGTGTCTCTCAAGCGTGGTGTAGCAGATTAATCATTAGACCCATCTGTGCATCTTACTACAGAGTTTTTTCAGCTGACTCGCTCTTGTTGCTACACTGGTAGCATGCATTAACTCCTGATGATGTACTATCCAGTGTGCTGACCCAGTAAGAATAGCCTGCAGTTATCATGCACTCAGCATGATCTCAGGAACTATTTGACCGTGAACTCACAAGAGCACTCGCACCCAGAGTCCAAAATGTACTTTACACGCCACACGTTAATGGCCATGAACTGAGAAAATTTAAAATGATACCTACCTCAATATGTGAAGATTACATTGATGGGTTAATTTCTAATAATGAGAGTGTTCTTGTTTGCCATGTTGCCTTTCCCCTTTGAAGTGTGTGAGGTGGCAAAGTTGCATTACAATTGATTGTGGAGAATACTTTCACACCAGTTCTGACCGGAATTCTCACAAAACACAACTCTTCCGTTACAAACCAGCTGATCACACACTTTCAAATGCATTCTTACGTAACAGGACACTCGCTGTTGCTCATCCACTTGTTGTCACAGGAACAAGGCATAACTGTAAGCAGGCTGCCCCAGTCTGTGCTCCAATTAGAGTCATAAAAGAGACTCGGCTTCAGCCGGTTCAGACTGGATGGATCAATCCTCAGTTCTTACTGCCTCAGTTATAACGGTTTTATTGACAATGAGGAACTGAAAGTAAAGTAAGAAGGAAATGTGGATTAAGTGCTCAAAAATATTTCGGGCTACTGGTAGTGTTCCAGTTTTCTAGTCATCTGTCAATTGTTCTTTCTTTTATTTCTTTCTTTCAATCTCCCAACCTTGCTCTGGGGCTGTAGTTAGTGCTTCTGAACTGAAACTGCTTTCACTGTTGATTTGCTGTGCTTTCGTCAGCCCATAATTGTTGGCCGTCTCTCCTTGGCTGTTGCCATTTTTAGAGAAAGACTGTGGATCAGTTGTCTCCTTATCAATGCTCTGAATAGCCAAAGTCTGAATAAGAACAGGATAAGAATATTACATTTTAAATTAGAATTAATAAAAAGAACTTAAAAATACATGTAATGTAAATAAAACAAATAAACATGATTTTGCTAATATATATATTATATAATTATAATGATATAATAAAAAATGTGATTTATAAAAATGTATTTATATATATAAAAAAAGAAATCTTCTGATTTTTTTTTCTCTCTTGCCAGGATTGTTATGGATTATTTAAATGATATTAAAATAATAATAAAAAAAACATTATTTAATTTTTTTTTTAATAACTTAAAAACGTATTTTTAATTTAAATATGTATGGTTTTTGCTAAGATTGTTATGAGTTATATAAATGTTAAATTAATACACAAATGAGTTTAATTAAAAATGAATTTAACCAACTGAGTTATTAATCTGTTCCCATGTTTCCTTCCAGCTGCCCAACATGTTTGGCGACCTGCGTGCCACCTTCATCGCGCTCATGATCGGCTCGTACGCGTCCTCGGCTGTCACCTTTCCTGGGGTCAAGGTTTGTTAGATTAAGCAACTGGGTGAAAAAACAAGTGTTTATAATGGCGCATTATGTTCTTAGATAATAAATGTTTATATTTTCAGGTGATCTATGACCTTGGTGTGACCTTCATCATGATTCTGGTGGTCTGGGCGGCCTGTGCAGGCCTCGTCTTCATCAACTGCTTCTTTAACTGGCCCTTGGAGCCTTTCCCTGGACCCGAGGACATGGACTACACGTAAGAAACACACATACACCCTTCTCACACACATTGAACATCTACAATATTTGACACTTGTTCTGTATTTGTTCTCTCTATCTATCCAGTGTCAAGATCAAGTTCAGTTGGCTGGGATTTGACCATAAGATTACAGGAAAGCAGTTTTATAAGCAGGTGACAACAGTGGGCAAGCGTCTTAGCGTGGATAACACTCAAAAACAGAAAGAGCTTGCCAAAGAGGGTCAAAATCTCTGCCTGTCCACCATGGACCTGGAACTGCAGTGTGAGGCCAAGGAGGAATGTAAGTGACCATTTTTAAACAGGTCCAACACAAGAAAAGGCCGAAAATATGCTAATATGACAGGTCAATAACTAATTTAAACTAACTTCATGTTCCTTTTCTTCCATGCAGCTCAGTCATTCATGCAGAGTATTTTCAGCCCTCTCTTCATGTTGAGTCTGGTGACCATGTGTGTAACTCAACTGCGTCTCATCTTCTACATGGGAGCCATGAACAATATCTTGGAGTCCCTCAGCGGAGGAGATTTCAACACAGGTGAATAAGCATGTTTGAATGTGTTTTCAGGATAACTCTGATTTGAGAATGCAGCATAACATTTTCTGGAAATGAAAAAAAAAAATGTGTGAACACACCAAAACATATTTCCAGAGCAACAAAAAACGTTTTAATTATGATAATTCAGATATGCAGGGAAAAAAATCTGCCACTATTGAAATTATATTATAACTGGCTTCTAAATATTATTATTTTTTTTTTACTATTTTTGCAGTTGAGAGAATGGAATTGGGTAAGAATCTCAGTAGCACTGTAGAAACCAGTAAAGCGTGTCTTCCCTAAAGCTTGTTATTCAAACATTTAACCTCCTGTACTCACGTCAAGCGTAACCCACTCCCTGCCCACCTGTGCTCTGGGCAGTAATGCATACACAAGCCTGCAGAGCGCCATAAACTCAGCCATTAACCAGAGTAGTTATTAACTATTAACCTCAGACGTTATGTATTACACAGTGTTATATTCTGCCTCTCTCTCTTGCTTTCTCAGTGAGTCTCTACACCTCCATTTTTGGAGTGATGCAACTCTTGTGCTTGATGACGACGCCAGTCATCGGTCAGATCATGGACTGGAAGCTGAAAGAATGCGATGATGGAGAAATCAATGAAAAAGAGCCCAACAAGTAAGTTATGAAACACTTTTGAATGATCTATGGATGTAGACGTGACTTAATATAAAGTTTGAAGCTCAAAATTAAAAAAAAATAAAAAAATAAAAAAATAAATGACAGCAGTTTAAAATGTGTCTCTATTTGCTCCTTGTCTCCAGAGATGAGCCCCAGCCTAAACGCAGAGACAGACAGATTCAGAAAGTCACCAATGCCACTCGGGCCTTCATCTTCACCAACATCCTCCTCGTCTGCTTTGGCATCACCTGCCTGGTTCCCAACCTCCCTCTTCAGGTGTGTGTTGCGTACAAAATTAATCTCGCAATATGACGAGTATTTGACACTATTACTGGTTGACACATTTAATGTTGCACAATGCAGTGTTTTTTTTTTATAGTATAGAGTGTATAAGGTTTTTTTTAAATAAATTTTTCAGTATGCTCTGTTGTTTACCAGTGTTGTTATTGTTAAATATGACTAAAACGTAAACTATTAAAATTAGTTTGCAGTCACTGAAATCATTGATAATCTGTGCATGTATTTGTATAGTGTGCCATATAGCAGAAATAGTAAGAGTAGTATGTACACGGAAAAAAAAGCAACACCTCTTATTTCTTGCTATTGATTGTGTCTGCATAGCTGTACAGCATCTCCCCCTAGTGCCCAAATTATGAAACTAGCATGCACCTGCTAATGTGACCATAAGAAACAGCAGAATTAACAAGTTTGTAATGTTTGATTTTGTCACCTTATGTCATCTCTCTCCAGATGCTCTCGTTTGTCCTTCACACCATCGTCAGAGGCTTCATCCACTCCGCCATCGGTGGACTTTATGCTGCAGTGTGAGTTTATCGACATTATCTGTAAAACACGATTAAATTCTGCTTGTGATCATCACTTTCGTCTGTAATAGCTGCATTTAAATCATATAATATGATAAGAACTAATCTGTTTGTGTGTCTGCAGGTACCCATCATCTCAGTTCGGCAGTCTGACAGGAATGCAGTCACTGGTGAGCGCTCTGTTCGCTCTGCTGCAGCAGCCTTTGTTCATGGCCATGATGGGACCACTGAAGGGAGACCCACTCTGGGTATGACACACAACAGAGAGCTTGAGTAATACTAAATGGATGAAATGCCCATTAGGCATGTTTTGACCTCCTCTGTATGTTCTTGTTTTCTGGTGTAGGTGAATGTTGGTCTGCTGGCTCTCAGCATGATGGGCTTCCTGTTACCACTCTATCTACTGTACTTCAGGAAAACCCTGCACAAAAAGAGGAAGGAGAAGGAAAATAATGCTAAAATCTATCTCAAAATCAATGGCACTGACGTACCCGAGGCATTTGTATGAAGAAAGCAGATAAAGGGAAAAAAAGAGGCATGAGAATATCATCACAGCTACACACAAACGCAGAGACGATAAAACACTAGTGGACCTCTTTCTTAGAGGTTTATTGAGTATCTCAGAGGACGAAAAGAGGAATGAGGGAGAAAGGAAGCAACATGGGAAATTTTGCATCCCTCTTCTTTGACGTTTTATTTGAATTTAAACAGATGTTTTATATTATGCATGTACACATGTGATAAAGTTTCAACCCTGACTGTTTCTCCATAATCTAAACCAGGGGCATTTCAGTATACAGCATATTAGTATATGATTTTTTATATACACTGTTTATGCCAACTGGACGTTTTTGAGGAGGACTGAAGCCAGCCTGGCCTGCACAGATGATGTAATGATGTCAGTTTGCCCGTCTTGCCCAGGGACACTTAAACACTCTATTCATTCAACTAAACTTCACAAGGGATTTCAATGTAAACCATTAGAGCCCCAGTTTTCACTGTAATAATTGTGGTGCAATGCAATTGTATCCACTAAAGACCACATTTTTCCATCATAATGATCCACAAAGGGCCTTTTACATTTTTCTATGAAATAATGTTGTGATCTCATCCACAAAGGGCCTTTTACATTTTTCTATGAATTAATGTTAAGATCTGATCACTTTTGATCATAGGCACTTTATGAAAGCCACAATGTATGCATTTCAGTTTGTATATATGTTTTTACACTACATGTGCATGAGATGCATACATTAAAGAGGCTGAAATGCTTATGATCTGCAGTGAGTGACTGATCTGCGAGGAGATGGCTGAAAGCTGAGGCGCAGATGTCAGGGCAACAGCAGCACTTTTAACACATGTCCCATAAACCCCCTCATGACCCACAGTTCCCTTTTTCTGTCTTTCTTTCACTAACATTCTGTGATATTTCAGAGTGTGTTGAGTCATTTATGTGTCACTGATCATAAGATCAAAATATAATGGTCCTCTGAAGTAAAATATCATATAGAAAGCACAACTTAACTCACAAATGTGCCTTTTGTGTGGTTTACAGCGAAGTTAGCGATGCTGATGATAGCTGATGGGAGGACTGGAGCCACAGATACTGTGGAAATGTTGGTAATGTTGGAAATGGTGTTGTGTAGTGTATTTATTTCTTTAAAATCTAACAGAACATATGGACAATGCAGCCTTATTTGCAAAGGTTTTTTATATTAACTTACATCTCAGTGTCGCACTGGCTGTTTGTTTGTTTTTTTCAAAAACCTTCATGTATTGTTCAATATGGCATTACTGTTGAGGATTATATTCAATAAAATGTTTAATTATTGCTAATTTTTGTCATGTATTATTATTTTATAGTGAAAACATCATAAAAGTGTCTATTAGATTCATTGTATGATATCTTTAATCAATTAAGAAAAGCATGAGCCTGTTTTCTCTGACGAAATTGTGTGTGTCATTTGACTTTTGACCAGGGGTCTTTAAAACCAATGTAGAAAAATGCAAAACAAAAGTAAAACCAAACGTTTTATTCTGTTTCCTAATGATGGAAATCATAAGATTGTGATTATAGACAGGCCTGTTGTGTGAGGGAAAAAAAAATCTGTTAATATTTAATTTAGCCTTTGCTTCAATGAGCAATAAAAGTAAATTATTTAATTATTTTAATTATTTAAAATATAATTCAATCTGAATATTTCAATTGTAAATTCACACTATTTTTCTTATTGTATAACAAAACAAAACAACAGTTTTGTTCTGCTTGTTAATAACAGAAATCATGAGATTAATTGTGATTAATTGCCAGACCTAATAGTACAGCTAAAAAAAAAAATATATATAGATTTGTGGGGAAAAATTAGGAAAAATAATTTATTTGGGGTTTAGTACAAGCCTGAACAAGTTATTTATTATTTAATTATTAAAATGATTTAAAATATTTTATTTATATGCATATTTCTTTGTAATATCACACTTATTTTTCTCTTTTATATAAATTAGAATATATACCTGCCGTTCAGGGAACATCATAATTCTGGATCCTTAAGTGGCATCAAAAGGAAAAAATAAATAAGTAATAAAAGAAGAGGAAGCTGACTCTTCATTAAAGTTAGAAATCAGATCTAAAATAAATAAAGTCTACTGCATCAATACGTCTGGGTTTGAAATATATGAAGAAACAGTGTGAATGGGAGACACTGTATTTAATGTTTTAGAAACGCTTTGATGGAGGGCAGATCATACTGTAACTACATGAAAATAATCGGATGGTGGGATCTGTCTCCAGATGTGATATAAATAGACTGCACCAGTTTATCGTTACATAATTTGTGACAGATTGTAATTTGGCTGATAGACCTATGCGACCACCAGCTGTTACCTCACACAAGCGACCACCTCAGAACAACCATCGACGGCCGGCCCCGGGTTTTTTGTGTGTGTATTTTTTTAATGATGCATTAAGGCTGACCACGGTCACCCCCCTCAATATCATGCCCATGACGTCATCACTCCTACGTCACAGCATCAGGCTTGTCGTTAACGCCCCCCTCGGCCCCGATCAGGAAGTGAATCTGTGGGAAATAGAAAAACGGTCCCTAGAATGACATAGAAGCGGGTGAGGTGGGGTAGACCGAGACACCGGGACTAACGCAAGACTCGACACCTATTTGGATTCATCCGGGTGCAAAACCGCGTTATCTTTGGAAGGCAGAAAGCACCGGAGAAAATGCTGATTAAAGAATTGTAAGTGCAGCGCTATTTTTGGATCTGATTGTGATGTGGGAGCATCCTCTGTCTGTCCGTGCAGTGCAGGGATCGAGGCCATGGCGACATTGTAAACTTGACTTTCTGACAGTTCACATTTAAAGCCCTTGATTGTGAATATTTTTGATACATTTAATATATAAATGGCTTTGATGCATGTTCATCAATTTACTGAGACCTACAGTACACTTTATGTGTGTTTAAAACGTGCTTGTGACATTTTAACTGGTGCAATTCTAACATTACCTCTGAATATTAATATTTTTTTGAATCAATTAGACGCGTTTAAAAGGATATTTTGGCACAGATATCCAATCAACCAAGTTTAATTGTCTCTTTATTGTGTTATTGATACGCTCGTGAAGGTGAAACAGAGCGAACTGAGTACGTTAGGCTACACCGCGTTCCGATATTAAATGGCGCCTCTGTATGTTGTACTAATACTTTCAGAAACATCCCGTTCATTCATCACCATGTGTCATTGGATTGGCTATATTCACATTTTCGTTAAACCTTCCGCGCTTTTCAGAACAACGTGGATCCGTTCACCTTGCGCATGTTTCACTGAACCGCGCGACGAACTACAACTTAACAATAAACTCCAAACCTCCCCCCGCCAGTCACCTTTGAAATATTAATAACCTTTCTTTGCCCACAAACACAGAAGGCACCGGCAGAAAGGTTACTGAAACCATATGAGGCTGTATTCATCTCCTATTTTCTGACGTCCTTAGTGAGAAAAAAAAACCCGGCCTGATGTGTTTGTTGAATTTAATTAATTTTGGGTAGTGTACACATTTTTAAATTACTTAAAAAATAATTTCTGTTAGTAATCTTCAGGGAGTCTGTTAGCAACTCAAATCGTCTTTTGGCGCCTCTATCGTCAAACTATAGCAAAGACGTTTTCAACAAACACTAGCGATACATTTAAAGGTCTAGACCTACTCTAATAAAATGAAAAATATTACCGTAATTTTGTTTTGTTGATTTAGCACAAGATACAGACCGCGATTGAGCAGCTGTTGCCATGGTTACTTCCTAAGTAACTTCCTAAGATTTTTGTTCGCTGGTGTTAGCAGCACACTCTGAAGTAAACTTCTTTGGTTACTGTGTAAACTTAGGGCACTTTCATCTGGTTAGGCTGGGACACCAGCATTATACCAGTTAACAAGCAATCCATCTGGTTTTTCTCATAGCAGGGACACAGGCTACATTTGTCCTTAAAGGGATAGTTCACCCAAAAATGAAAATTCTGTCATTAATTACTCACCCTCATGTTGTTCCAAACCCATTTTTTTTCTGTAATATTTCTATTATTTAAGGGGATTTTACTAAATATTAATATCACTGATATGCCAGCGTTTTGGTCAGTGCACTTTGGCAAATTCTGTCATCAGAAACAACAAAGTGCAGATGTACATGTACATCAGCTTAAATACAAATTCAGTCTTATTAAAATATTATGTCATAATTTGGTAGCCTGCTTGCCTAAAATGTTATGATGTGCGTAGCTAATAGATTACATTAGGCTACAGTGATTTAAGTGCGTTTGACCAGAGACTAGAGCGCAAGTAAAGAGCTGTGATTATGTGATTAACGGTGGACGTCTTGAGAAGCGAGAAAGCTTAGAAAAACGGCTTATAAAAAGGACAAGGACGTTACTGTTTTTTTACAATTCGATATGTAAAATTACGGTAATATCACGTGAACACTTCACATGAAATTCTGTCAGTGTGAGGGGGAGATGTAGGGACGCACGCCAAGAGGCACACAAGAAAAATACAACTGCACTAGGCTGTATATTTCTGGTCAGTTTAATAAATAATTAATCACAAAACTATCACAAAAATTAAGTATCTTTGGGATGATCTAGGGGCACAAGGAAATTCTCAGACCCGGGCCTGTGGTGGGGGGTGCTGCAGCACTCTCATCACCCCTAGTTCCCGCTGCTATGCCTTCGTTCATCTTCAGAACACAAATTAAGATATTTTTGATGAAATCCGAGAGCTTTGTGACCCTGCATAGACATCAAGGGAACTACCACGTTCAAGGCACCGTAGCGTAGTAAGAACATTGTTAAAATGGTCCATGTGATATCAATGGTTCGACCTTAATTTCAAACTCTGCTTGTAAACAAATCAGATCCATGTTCTACGTCAGAACACCGGCTCCTGCGTCGGCAGCATCACACGCATGTGTCGTGGTACTGTCGTGAATGGTGGTGGAGACTGATCAGAAGAAATCACTAAATAAAGTCACTATTTTTGCTTTCTTTGCGCACTAAAAATATTCTCATAGCGTCATAACATTAAGGTTGAACCACTGATGTCACATGGACTATTTTATCAATGTCCTTACAACCTTTCTGGGTCTTGAACGTGGTAGTTGCATTGCTGTCTATCAGGGGCATCATGCACTCATGATTTTTGAGGGGGCATGTGGGGGTGGGGGGTCATGCTTGTCATGTGACACACAGCAGCCATGATAACACTATAACTGTTATAGGTTGTTTACAGGATGTCTTTTTTTTTTCTTTCCTTTTTATTCAAAATATTTCCAAACATGGAAATATCAGGAAATATCTCGATTCTCAAATATGTGTAAGTAAATGCGTTTTGCAACCTTATAGGCTGTTATTTGATCAATAAATGGTGATGGGCAAAGTATACTAATAGTGTAATCTATTAACTACATATAAAAACCCGACTTTTTACTTAAGTACCATTTATGGCTATCATGCCATGAAATGTTTTTAATACGACTGACTTTGTATTTAAATGTAAATATAAATGTATAATTCCGTCAGTGAGCAAGTGAACAAAACACTGCGTTTCAGCGATGACTCATCTGAATGTCTCTGACTGGCCATTGCATTCATAAGCTCAACAGAATCGTTGAGCTTATGAATGCAACGATTGGTTATAATGCAGCACTGTACAAACGTGTCTATCTCTGGCTCCACGCCAGCCAGCAAACGCATATTTGAATTTAGCAGCGGATGCTGTGCCGCACTGAACAATCTAATTACACCGTTGTGATTGTATCAAATATAAACAATATTATTCGGCTGTTTTTTTTCTTTGGCACTTTGAATGGTCATGACGCCTCTGCTGTCTATGCAGGGTCAGAAATATTGATCGACCGATATTGTTTTTTTTAATAACCGATACCGATACCAATTATTTGCATGTTTATGTGCCCGATAACCGATATGCAGAACCGATATTTATTAACTGTTATAAAGTTAATAAATGACTGAGTGAAGAAAGAACATACTTCACTTTGGTTTTTCTTCTTTTCAGTCATCTTTTTTTTAAAGTCTTCATGTTAAATTTTATCTTTATATTACAACAATAAGAAAAAAAATTGATTTATAAAAAGCATCAACAGCAACAACACTAATATTTACAATAAGCAAAATAAATGTAGAATGTCTAATGTTTTCAAAATAAATAAAGGACAGGAGTCATATCAGCTTCATTTATAAGCTGGTTTATAAGAATTATTCACTGGATAATGTTAATTCACTGAATAATATTCTCTGGAATATTGGAATATAACAAAACATCATATTTTATTGCATTTTTCAACTGGAATGTTATATCAAAATTATTAATAATGTTTTGACCTTCTAGATTATGAAATGCCTGCTGACAGCGCGGTTTATCTGTGCAGTTACACAGAACTATACTCAAACTGATAATAAATAATTAATTTCCATAGTGTTGTATTTATTTAGATTTTATTAGCAAAATAATGGTTGTATAGTAAATGTTAATACAATTTAGGGTGTTTTAAACAAGTGAATCTTGTTAAAAGTTACATGCTGTGGCTGTGCTGGAGCATTCCTGAGCATCAACCCGGTGAGTGAACAGCAATATGAAAGGGGCTTCACGAGACTAATGATGGAGCAAATTTACAACAGAGAGAGATAATTAAATTCAGTGCTTTTTTTTCCAACATGCGCTCATTCTTGGCTGTATTATTTAACTCATGCAAAGTTACGTCTTTATTGGGAGAGGATATTGACGGATTATCTGCGTGACTTCGACTTCATGAGACTAACGATGAGCATAGACAACAGAGAGAGAATTAAATACAGCGCTTTTATTTCCAACATGCGCTCATTCATGGCTGCATATTAATTCAGGCAAAGCTATGTCTTTATTGGGACAGGACTTGATGGATTATTTAACGTGACTCCTCTGAGTCGGTCTCTATTTCTTTGAGCCAAGCTGCATAAACTACATATCAGGCATTCATGTAATGCATCTAATTTGTGCATAACTGGCTGTTATGTTAAATAAAGTTTACTAACTACAGCAAATCAAGTACCTGCACGCCATTGTTGTTGTCTTGTCTACCCTCAGACGCACTGCAATGGCGATCCTGCACGCAGGAAAAAACCCACAAGATTGCAGCGTTTATCGGTGATTCCGATATTACAAAACCGATATCCGATTATAATAAAATGCTTGAATATGGGTGAAAATATCTGTAAATCGCTATATCCGTCGATCTCTAGTCAGAAAGCTCTCGGATTTCATCAGAAATATCTTCATTTGTGTTCCGAAGATAAACAAAGGTCTTACAGGTTTGGAATGAAATGAGGGTGAATAATTAATGACAGAATTGTAATTTTTGGGTGAACTAACTCTTTTAGAAATACCTCTTTTTCTTTAATTCCACTGTCAAGGGGTTCTTTTGTTCAGGAATGTGCACGCACACATCTTCTGTATGAGTTTAACGTGACACATGTAACAAGGACGCACTGCAAAGGTATTATCATGTGTCATACACTCCTCGTCGCCGGCATCTCTCTGACGTCACTTTCAGCCACGTCATGGAGATTTCAAGGACTAGAGAGGGTTCTGCAGAGAATGAGGTTCAGTTCTATCAGTTCAGTTCTCTTGTTTTTACTGTAGAGAATGAGGTATCTGTTATGCGTCAAATGTAGCTTATGATTTTAAATAAAAACATGACATAGTGTTAATCTTCATATATTTTAAAATTAGCTTACTGCAATAACAAACAAATAATAACAAATGGCATGTTTTTAAGAGGATCCAGTTCTCTTGGCTTTAAAGTGGATGCTTGTACACCTCAGGTCCCTCAGGGTTTGCTGACCATGGTATTTTTACTAATGCACAAAAATAACTTTCAACATTAAAAATACCCTTGGGTGAAGAATTAGACTTTTAACAGGAACTGAAATGTGGTTTGAGTTTCTGTTTTGATCAGTTGATTTAATACAGATTAAAATCCAAAATTGAATGACCCTTATACAGTATATACTATTTTTGGATAGTTAATATGAGATTGTCTTTAATTATTATTTAAATTTATGAAGGTAATAAGGTGTTTAAAAATTGTAGTGAAATGAGATCCATATAAATTTTAAAGTTAAATCTTGATGTTTATAATAAAACAGTCTATGGACATGTTATGCATTAAACTCAACATATAAGGATTTTTGTGCTTTTATTAGACATAATAAGTAGTCTAGTATTTTTGGCTATGTGAGCTAAAGCAGTAAGCTCTTGTTCTGTGTGTCTCTTTTTTTTCACTTCTCTGGTGACACTTTCCTGTGATCTAATTCACCTCCAGAATTCAGACACAATGTTTCTTGGGTCTCCTACTTAATTTATATGCCATAAAACCTTTTTAGTCACACGTGTCATGCCAATTTTACAATCTATATGGGAGTTTCTCAACCCTTCTGGCCTGTGAAATTTAAAAAAATAATCTCTTAACTAGTTTATTTCGTTTGTCTCACTAACAGCATCCAACAGTGTATAAAAATTCATGTGAATTCTGACATTTGTCTTTTTTTTTGTTACAAAATCATTTTCAAAATATAAATAAAACATGATTATGTAAATTTAGATGATCATGTTTTAATTATGTAATGATTTATATTTTCATAATGTATTTTCATAGTTTAAGACTGAAAATCTGTCTTTAGGAGAGGGTTATAAATAAGATGCATTAGAAAACTTCAAAAACAAATTATGAAATGTCACATTATTATGTCTTAATCTCTCTCTGAATGCATTTTGTTTCACATATTTAGTGAAATAGAGAAGCTGAACTTTCAGCTGAATATTGAATTTCAGAATCTATTTGTAAACTTGATTGTCTTGTTACCGAACAATAAGTAAAGCCTTTCTTATACAGTGAAATGCAGCCATGCGGGCAAAGCCATTTATAATGCAGAAAGTTGCCTGGGTGTCATGGAGGCAGAGTACATGAGACACCAAATCCAGCACGGTGACCGAGTGTTCCTGTCCAGGACACAGGCAGCACTCAGGAGGGCAAGGTGATTCCTGCTATTAGCAGATGATAACAGCACACAGTAAAACACATCTGTGCGACCATGGCATTTAATAAATAGTGAGACTTCCCTCAAAAGGACTATATACTGCAAAATCATGTTCAGAATTTGTATTTTTGATTTGTTTTCCAGTACAAATATCAGAATTATCCTAACCTGTTAGTCTCATCAAAGCATGGACTTCTTTGCCAATGATCTTGTCATACATTAAAGGTAAACCTGGTCCTTGACCTCCTGACAAGCTCATGTGTCCCGTCACAGAAGCCCTCATAAGTCAGATGTAGACAGTCCTGAGGGGTGTGTGTGTGTTTGTGTGTGTGTCATAAGGCAGATAATGAGAGAGCTGTGCTGGATTGGAGCATGGTAGTGGTGTTGTCTTACTCCTGAGAAGTATTGATTATATATGGGAGCTGCACAGAGTTTGGTACACTGCCAACTACCATCCAGAAACAGTACACAGATATCAGAGATGTGCTTGACAAGGAATAGCTTTTATAGGTTTTCTAATATGAACAGGTTCATTTTGTATTCTGATACTTTAAGCCGATAAATATAATGTGTTGAAGAGACAAAGCCAAGGATGTCCTGATGCAGAGATTGTGTTATAGTTTCTCTAGCATTTTTTTGCAAGTGCTGTATGAGCTGTAAATGACTGTGGAATGAACAGCTTCCCAAACACTGTTTTCCAATGTGCACTGAGAAATTTCATTAATGATAAAATAATTTAAAAAAAAAATTGCAAAGATGGCTTTATATTTAAGCTATATTTATTTTATATTTTAGGGTACTTATGTTGGTGTAAAAATGCAGTATTTATATATTTTTATTTGTTTTTAACTTTTTTTTAACATTATATATATGCACTATGCTGTTAAAAAGTTTGGGATCAGTAAGATTTTTTAAAAGAAATTAATACTTTTATTCAGCAAGGACACATTAAATTGATCAAACAAAGTAAAACAGTAACATTTACTGTATAATGTTACAAAATTTCTACTTCAAATAAATACTGTTCTTTTGATGTTTCTATTCATCAAAGAATCCTGAAAAAAAGTATAACTTTTCACAAAAAATATTAAATAGCACAGTTTAAATAAAACTGTTTTTAACATTGATAATAATAAATAAATGAATAAATTACATTTATTACATAATAAAAGTAAATTACATTCTAAAATATATTAAAACAGAAAACATTTAAAATTGTAACAATATTTCACAATATCACTGTTTTTAATGTATTTTGATTAAATAAATGCAGCCATTAAATAATAATAATAATAAAAACATATTTATTTCAAACTTTTCACTGTGTATGTTGTGGTAATAATTTAAGAAATTGTCAGAATAGTGCCCAAAGAAAAATCCTATTAATTTCTGCAGTTTAAGAGACATGATGGTAATAGCTATAATGATAGATTAAACATGCTTATTACTGGTAGATTTGAAATAATTAGTTTTTCTTGCTCTCTTGCAGTCGAGTGATCCTACCGATTTCTGTGGAGGAGGTAAGTGCAAATTGAGTGTGTGTGTTTGTGAGTGTGTGTCTGTGTACAGTACACAGTGAACGCTGGTAATGACACTGAACCCAAACGTGTGTGTGCGGCGTCAATCGCTGATTTGCATGTGTTGAGTTCGGATGACTCAGTCTTAGCTGGTTTTGACAGCAGAGGAGTCACGATGTAGTTTAGTGATGCTCTCCATGTGCACTAAGCCACAGATCTGCACACCCCTCTGTCATTCAGTCACTCATGAGTCAGTTATCTCAGCAAGAGGATGAATCTTTCTCCTCTCATGCTGTTTGATCCCGTACAGCCCGTGCAGAAACACTAATGCATAATTTCTCTCAGTTTGTGCCAATTCATAGCTGTGCTTTTGGCCTTGTCAGCAATTCTCCCATCTTTGCTTCCTCTCTGTCTCTCATTCTTTTCTCTGCCCCATTCAGACTGTGCATTCCCTGTGTCTCCCAGTCTCCTCATTTCCCATGATCCTCTAATCCTCTAGCGTTTCATTCTATTCAGTGATCTGGTTGTGAATATCTAAAGAGTTACCTGATACCACCTCCTTCTGCTTCTCTTTCTCTCAGCTTTTCTCGTCATCTAGCCTCACACACATTTGTGATCTGTAAAGAAATACAATTCAGACTTTCACTTTTATGTTTGAGGTGGAAAAAGGGGGGAAGTGCTAACTGCCAAGATTATCAGTTTATTTTGAGCATTAAAGGTGCAGTGTGTAATTTTTGACCACAAATCAGAATATGCTTCTTTGGCCAAGTGTGCTTTTTGCTTTGAACAATGACTGACAGTTAGAAACTGCTGTTTTGTCAAGGTTTGCAAATCTTACACACTGCAATGTTAAAGGAATAGTTCACCCAAAAATTAAACAGATTTGGCAGAGATTTGGAGAAATTTACTATTTAGCAGCACTTGTCACTAATGGATCCTCTGCAGTGAAATGGTGTTGCCAAGTCCAGACAGCTGATAAAAACATCATAAAAATCCTCAAGTAATCCGCATGACTCCAGTCCACCAAATAACTTCTTTTGATGTGAAAAGCTGCGTATTTGTAAGAAACAAATTCATCATTAAAGTATTAGTTCACTTCCATAATAAAAAAACTTTTACTCAAAAAAATTTACTCACCCCCATGTCATTCAAGATCATGTCTTTTTTTCTTTAGTCGAAAAGAAATTCAGGGTTTTGAGGAAAACAGTCCAGGATTTTTCTCCATATAATGGACTTCAAAGGGGACCAAAGGGGTTGAAGGTCTAAATTGCAGTTTCAAGCAGCTTCAAAGAGCTCTACACGATCCCAGCCAAGGAATAAGTGTCTTATCTAGTGAAACGATCTATCATTTTCTAAAAAAAATAAAAATAAATGCTTGTCTTGCACTAGTTCGACTTCACGCATTATGTAATCACGTTGGAAAGGTCATGTGTGATGTAGGCAGAAGCACCGACCCAGCATTTACAAAGCAAATGTGCAAAGAAAGTCAAATGCCCTTTACAAAAAAAATAAAATAAAAAAAACTACCTGCACAACACCTAACAGCTGGCCTCCGTTACATACGTACGTTGTGTACCCGCCTATAGGTGCAAATTACATATTAACATGTTCTTCAAATAACAAAACAAAAATATTGTGCCAGACTTTAGACCAGGTTTTTGTTGGTCAATGGCGCAGTCTATTTCAGTTGCCTCAAAATAGCAACGCACACCTCGTTTTCAGACCAGCACACCCATGGGCGCACAATACATTACATAATTGTTGATATTAAATGAAATATCTGGACATTAAACACTTATTGAATAACATTACAGATTGATCTGAATAAACAGAGTATGTGCAACTTTGGTGTATAAGGCTACGAATGATATAAATCATAATGTGATTTTTTTTTAGAAATTGTAATCAGGTGCTAAAAAAAAAAAGAGTACCCATTAAAATGTCTTTACATCAAGGACCTGATCATGGAACAATGCACAGTGCAAGCACAGTGTTGAGCTTCTTGAGTCTGTTCAGTAAGGAGCGTTTTGATTGGTGGATTAAAAGCTCATCGTGATTGGCTGAACGGAACATCCTCCAAAAATGATATTTACGAATCTTAACCTGTCAGGAAGGTCTCAAAAATACTGCACACAAATTCAAAGTATTCCACGCATGTGTGACGATTTGCAAATGCAGATTCAACTATCCATAAATACATGTAACATCATTCATAAATGTGTGATGTAATTTAATTCAAGAACTTGATATAAACATATTTGCGTAAACATTTTAATTCACACCATTGCTTCTGGCTAAAATATGAGTCCTCTATCCATAATAGTGCTGTCTAATCTGAATCAGGAGAGAAAAATGCACATATCAAGCACTATTTACAAGTGAAAACAGTCCAAAACAGGTCTAAACAAATCTGTCTCTGAATTTTGATGTGAGAGGACAACAGGGGATGGGCTTTTATACTGGAGGAAGTGTTACTATGAATTATGGACAGAATTTAAAATGCCTTGATGGATTTGTTTCTTACAAACATGCAGCTTTTCACTTCACAACACATTAATGATGGAGTCATGTGGATAACTTTTGATCTATTGTGATGTTTTTATAAGCTTTATCATTTCTGTTGGCACCCGTTTACCATCCACTGGTGAGCAAGTGATGGCCTCTGTGGGTGATTAAGTTTTCAGCAAATCTCAGGTATTCCAGCTATTATTAAACTATTCCTTAAAGATCCAGTCACATAATTAACAATCTGATCACATAAAGCATCTCAGGTGCTCTTAGACTTCCTGACTCCAGCTGTTTATGTCTTTATAAATCATGGCCTAGTAATTTGCTGGTATCTTTGGTGCCGTATGAGCAGGTGGGTTCTGCCCTGGGGGATAAACCCTTCCTCTAGGCCAGATTATACAAATTAAAGGGCTGCTTCCAACTTGTGAGGCCCCTCTTCATCTGCACTCATTTGTACATACCTCAGCATATTCTGCAAAAAAGTACTGTCAGCCAAGATCCATTTGGATAATAGTCTAATCAATTCTGTCACATAAAATATGTCTAGGACAAGACATTTTAATCTAAGCTCTTTGTGTCAGGTCAGCGTCTCCTCCTTGCACCCAGTGGGAGTTTAAAAGGTTAAAAAAGCAGCTTTTGCATTGCATTGCATTCATTAAGACTGCACAATTAAATGGATGTTGAGCAGATTAGATTTAGATTGAGTTTAATGAACCAAGGGTGGGTGAACATTTCTAGTTTTAATCATTCATCATCAATTTCATTGATTAGTGTATTTTCAGTCAGAGTAATGATCCTTATTGTTGAAATGCTTTCATTGGCATAAAGAGATTGCAGATAAAATATGATTGGCTTCAATGGAAATGGACATTTAAGGGAACCAATTCATTTATAAAGGTTGATCTATAATTCATAGAGGTTTATTTTGTACTTGCCCAGATGAATATGAAAACTTGAAAAGTATAGTTTCACTGCAGTATTTGTAAGTACTGCAGTGTACTGCAATACTGCAAGCTTGTGATTGTAATATTGATTTTATGCAGCAGTTCAATTAAAAAAAAGTTAATGTTAATATCCAGCTACATTTTCAGTGTGGAAGTAAGCGATTTCTTGTCAATGAACAAGATTTCATTCAAGACTTAGCCGTTATAGAAACAGCTAGAATAACAGTGCAGTAAACCTTGTGTGTTTATGATTATGATTATAAAATAATATGATAATATTACTTAACTGTATTATTGTACAGCAAAAGTAACTAGAATCGTCTGACACTGGAAGCCTTACACATTCTAGTAGAAAAGGGCCACAACTTCTCTTACATTAAAAATAGAGTGGATTGAGTAACTTACATTTTAAGCACAATATTGACATCTATTTAATACGACAATGTAACAGTCCCAAACAATGTCAAAGCAGGAACATCACGCATCTCAGAGCAACATGAAGTGTGTTATTCGTTTCTGAATGAATTTTTAAAATGAATCGGTTGAGTGAATGATTCAGTGACTCACTCACTTGTTTTGTTGCTGAATGAATTAGAGTTTTGAATGAATCGTTTGACTGAATGATTCAAACTCAAGATAAAAAACAGTCACTTGTCACCACCTACTGGCACAACTAAGCAAGTAAAAATCCAATAACCATTTTTTTTAAATTACAGTTAAAATGTTTATCTTATTTTATTTGTATATCCCAGGTAACGGACTAATGAAGACATTTAAATAATAATAATAATAAAAACTTTAATAAAATAAAAAAAAAATTTTATTCAACATTTAACGTTTAGTCAAAATATTGTTGACTAATATTTCTTAGATTGCTTGAGGAGAAAATAACAAGGATGAAATCTTGAATTCACATTTCAAAAACATAGAATCGTGGCATGATATAAATTCCTCTCGCTGCAAATTTTGGCCCTCTGTGCCTCCCATTTTCATAAAATTCCCAGAATCACCACTGGTCATTAGTTTCCAAGTTTGCAGATGTGAATAAATAATGAAAATCTACTGTACTTTCTTTTGAGCACCGAGAGCAATCTGTTGAAGTTTACTTCACTTCGGAACATTCATTCTTGGATTTGCGCTGCGCAACCTCTTCAAACACGGACAAGTGTGACATCATATATCTCTGTAAATAAATACAATTTAAAGTCCCGCACACTTCAGTGCACTTTGAATGGAACATATACGTTCAATTCGAACTGGAATCATGGCGGAATATTCTGTGGTGTCCACTTTACAGGCCACTTATGTTTGAATAGAACAAACGTCTGAAGCCATAAGACAGGGGTCTTAAGACGGCAACCTTTTCTGCGTGACGTTCCATTTTTTATTTTTCTAGTTAACCACTGTGCCAACCCCCCACTCTCTCTCTTTTTTTAATGCATTCTGTATTTACACCGTACATTCACATTTTTTAAATGATACGATAAAAAAAAAAAAACTTTTCAAAAGTTTCTTGAATAACAGATGTACATTGTGACCGTACTGAACACCACTGTATGTTTGTGTGTATGTGTGTGTGTGTGACAAGGCCAATGCATTAAAACTGTTCAGTTTAATCACCATTTTATATTAATGCGCTGCTTTATTTGATGCACACGCACACACACACACCACTCCCACAGAGATCTAAGAGCACGCTGTGAAAAAAGTAACATTCAGAAGCTCATAAACTTGTCAGCGCTGCCACACGACTTTTATTAATCAATACTGAATCGCTACATTATATTTCTCAGCAATGAGGGGGTAAAATTTGTATCTTTACATTATTTATTCTCAGATTCATTGTTTGTAGAGAGAGACAAATGACACAGATGATTTGGTAAAATATCTCTCTTTCTCTCTCTCTCTCTCTCTCTCTCTCTCTCTCTCTCTCAAAGTGGCCATATTTGAGAAAAAAAAATTGAGTAGTTGGCATCACTGGATATAGCTGTCGGTCATTTAACATTTTTATCGTAAAACGTATCGTTAAAAGTTGACTAATATTAAATGATTTACAGCTTCATCTTACATCGCTTTCTTTAACGTTAAAGTGATGCTTTGCGCTCTGCTTCTGTGAACAGTAAACACCACCTACTTTGAAGTAAATTCTCACACTTTAATAGTATTTATAGTTCCTAACAGGCTGTGTGACTATGAGAAGTTATTACCTCAAAATGTATGTCAGAATGCAGTTTACCCTTTTGCTCGCGTGCCAGCGATTATCCTGTTGGCACGCGCGCCGTAGGTTACCGACCTCTGCCACAAGAGAAACATACAAAATGTGCCGAGCAGGGGGTGCGAGGACTGGAATTGAGAACCGCTGCTCTACACTGCTCAAAACTTACGTTTGAGTCATCAGTGGCAAATCAAACTGTGAGTCAGAACAGCCGGCATTGTAGTCTTCTCTCCTAGGATCAGGAAACAGTCCTCCATAAAATGCATGGCACACATCTAAATATTTGGGTTGAACTGTTCTGGAATAGTGTTATAAATACAGCTTAACCACTGATTTCTAGTTGTGTCCTCTTTTAGAAGACCAAAGTAGTTTCGCTTGCACAATGAAACAGCGTCTCCACAACATGACGTTGGCGGCAACAGTGAGAATCAAAGTTATGCCTTCTTTATTTGCATGTACATTTGGGCAGCATTATGCAAATCTTCCCACATCGTTACGTAGACATGTGGGGATGTGTTTAAATGAGGTGTTTTAGGAGGGCGTGGACGAGTCTTAACTTTTATAAAGAATATCTCTTTGGGTTTGAGACTTTAGTCTTTGTAACTTTAGGGATCTTATCTATTCACAAACAGCTTGTAACACTCCAAAGAGAAAGGAAAACTTGAAATCGCATCAAATGACCCCTTTAAAGAAAGAAGGCAAAATGCTATTCCTGGAGTCCTTTCATTCAGCAGGGAATGATGGATTAAGAAAGCTTACTTGCTTAAGGACAGCTGTGCAGTTTACACCCCCTTATGACACTCCCTCATTTCTACCCTTCTTCCTCCTCCTGTTTATAATCATACACATACACAAACACCATAAGCTATCTGTCATTGTAGGCTGGCTGGTGCATGAGACATCCTTTCCCTCTGTTAGCCTGTCGGTTAGTCTGAGCTCACATCTTTTAGCTTGTCCATCACCATCAGTGAACTATAATCAGGGCTTAACCACACTCTCATGTAGCCTACACATTATTACATGCTGCTCATTCAAAAAGATTACAGTTTTGTGCACTGTCACTTTAAAAAAAAGATGTATGGCACACTAATACAAAAAAATAGCACATCTGCAGCAGACGAAACCCTGTCCGATGCTATGTGTGTGTGTGGTTTGCAGAGTGAGTGGGATGATAATGTGTGATGTAGGTTGGATTTTCATATTGCTGCAAAGTGACGCATTCTGCTACTGGAGTCTGATTGGCTAAGAGGACAGAGGAAATCTCTGATTGGCAGAGGAATGATGACACAGCATAGAAGATACAGAACCACATACTACACAGGAATCATGAAATCCATCCATATATATATATATATTTATGTATGCATGTATGTATGTATATAACTATCTATGTATGGATTGGAGTGTGTCACCTTGCTCTCCTCCCTCTCTTTCTTTTTCTCCCCTTTTCTCCTCTATCTGTCATTTTCTGGTATCAACTGGTATAAATAGGCTTTGCGTCGTCATTTTCTTTCTTCTGTTCTCTCTTTCTCGCTCTCTTTCTCTCTCTCACACACACACGCTTGTGTGTATAGGGATGAATGCCCACATTTAAACAGCTGGGCTGTTTCTAGGTAAGATTCAGGAGGTGTTTAACTCGAGTCAGCATGAGTGAAGGCTGCTGACAGTGTACACGTGTCAGGACACTAAATCTTTCAGTCTACACACTCGATCTACACTCTTAAAAATAAAGATACTTTACTGGCATCTATGGTTCCATGAAGAACCTTTAACATCCATGGAATCTTTCAATTGGACAAAAATGTTCTTTATAGTGGAAAAGGGTCTTTATATTATTCAAATGTTTTAGGGGGAAAATGGTTTAAGAACTGTTTGCTGAATTGTTCTTTGGGAAAATCATTCTTCTATTGCATTGGTGACAAAACACACTTTTTTAGAACCTTTATTTTTAATAGCATACAACAAAATGGACTAATTTTACTAAACAATATCTTCAAGTTTTCTCATTTTATATTGTCATGCCCATTCAAGTTTAGGGGGCATGACAATATATAAGTGTATATTGTGAATGCTTTTTTATTGATTTATGTATTTTTGTAATTAAGCAGCAAGATTATTGTATAGCTATAAAAAAAAGTCTAAATTACTTAAGCGATGTCTAAATGTCCAGTTCAGTTGCATTTTACAGATCATATTCTTTAAATTGAAAATGAGCATCATTAGTAGATTATATTTTTTGAACTTTGACAACACGTTGTGATATCAGAAAATCATACTGCTAATGGTACGATACTAACAGAAAACATGCTTCATTTCGATACGAACATCACTAAAATTGATAACTTGCCATTTAGAAAGTGAGTCAGATGTTGATTCAGTAACCGCAGTTCAGTGAAGAATTCATCAGATTCAAACCCCTAACTTGAATCTTTGAATTATTCATTAAAAGCCTGCTCAAAGGGGTTATTAGTCTGGGATCTTACCAGACTACACTGGCCACACTGAATGGATGAACTGGTCTTTTTGCAGTGTTTACTCTGTACGATGTGTGCATGTGTTTATATTCTAACTATATTCTCTACAGGATTATATTTGATTAAGATATGAAAGAGGCTATTATTTATTAAGCATACTTCACCAAAAGAGGAGGGAAACACACACACACACACACACACACACACACACACACACAGAAACAGGAGAAACCAGTAATAATAGACTGTAATATTCAAATATACCTCATATTTGAATACAGACATGCTTATGAAGTTTGAGATTGAGAAGTGCATTTCTATGTGTCCCACAGTATCAGGTCGGGCAGCTATACTCAGTAGCAGAGGCCAGTAAGAACGAGACGGGTGGAGGAGAGGGTGTGGAGGTGTTGAAGAACGAACCATATGAGAAGGATGGAGAGAAGGGACAGTACACACACAAAATCTACCACCTGCAGAGGTGCTCACACTTACACAAACCCACAGACACATGAGTGTAATAATAAAATGTGCTAGATTAATGTTAAAATGAGAAAAAAAAAAAAAAAAAAAAAACAGTGCACTAAAAAATAGGTTCATCATTTACACATTGTTCCACACCAGTATGGCATTTGATCTTCTACAAATAAAAAAGTTTAGCAGAATGTCCTGGTTGTTATTTTCCACACAATGAACTGTTGAGCTCAAAAAATGACAAAAAAGCACCATAAAAATGGTCTTTTGTTGGTTCCTCACATAAAACTATCAAATTGCTTTAGAACACTCAGAATATGAGTAATATGGACTAGTTTTATGTACTTATATGATGCTGATTTGACATTTTGGTGCTTGAATTTTCCTTTTGCTTCATTTTCTGTTAACTAACGCTTTAAGGTAAAAGAGATGTGTAATTTAAGTTAAAATAAATGTAAAAATAATGAATGTTTTCAAACAGATTTCCAAAATACCTCCCTTGTCTGTTATTGGTCAGACAAACAGATAGCCCCGCCCCAAACGTACACCATTGGTTGAACCATTATTGCTATGTTGACCTAGTTAAATTGCTCAAACAAACAGAGCAAAGTTTTGGAGAAAGAATTATAGCAAAAAAGACACATTTCTGTTTATTTTGACTATAGTCTACTTCTAATTGCATTTTTGCTTTTTCAGTAAAGTCCCGTCATTTGTACGAATGCTTGCACCAGCATCAGCACTGAACATTCATGAGAAAGCTTGGAACGCCTACCCATACTGCCGCACAGGTAACACACACACACACACACACACACACACACACTTAGAAGCTAAATTTCTTTTCATGTGCTCTTTGTTTTTCTTGCTTTCTTATTATTATGTCCTCCTATCTATTTCTCCCTGTCTTTTTCTCTGTCACTGCGTTTGCGGGGCACTGAATAATTCACTGTTTGAGATGAGCAGGAGTGGAGTTACAGCAGAGGAAACTGAGATTATACTGACACATTCCCTTCACATCATTTTCACAGCCGCATAGACGACAGACTCCCCATTTGCTGAAGAATGTTATCAAGATATTTCTAAATCTCACTGCAGTGCTTAAAACGAACTGAAGTCTACAGTTTTGTTTTTGAATAAATGGAAAAAGCTGATATGGCAAGTATTGAGCTGTACTGAATGTTTTAATTATTTAATAATATAAATATTGCATAACAAAATGATTTGTTTGAGATTATTGGCCAACTGTCAGCAAGCTGCATGAAGAAAGAAATGTGTTTTCCACTATTTGTCCAAGTTAAGGTGTCTACGGATACAGTAACACTGTAGTGCGTCAGAGGTATTCAATTAAGAGCCAAGAGCTCTAGCTTCTACAGTTCCTTCACAGGAAATGTCCAGACATCTGTTTCAGGAGTCAATATGGGATTTTTGTATTCAACCTTACCTAGTAAAATTAAGAAATAATAAATCTTACAGTGGACATTGGATGCAAAATTCACTTTTACATGGTGTTTGCATACTAATGCGTCTTAGCAGTGTGTGGACACAACCACCCTACAATGATAAAAATCCATTCACCCCAAAAAACCTAAGCAGTCTCAGTTATCAAGTCCGATGATGGAGTGTCTCATATTAGCATATTTCCACCCTCAATCAGTTGTATGCTGTCCAGAGCAGCTGTAGCAACAACATCTCACAATGCAGGTGTTTTGTAGTTGGATGTAAAAGTGAGCATAAGAGTCTTCATTTTCTCCCATTGTGGAATTTTAACCAAAGTATTTTGCAGACATTTCATGAAGACCCTAAAGAATCATACCAACCTGTGGAAAATGGGTGTCCGATGTTCCATTTAAAGTTGCAATAAAATGGAAGTAGTGATATATCTTTCTTCTTTATTGTGATGTACATCTGAGTGTAACAGATTATTGAAAAATTAATTAATCCATCGGTTGTTGATTGATTTCAGGTTGTGGGGTCAGTTGTGGAGGGACTGGGTTTAAACAGAATAAATTATTGGAATCGAGATTATGACATTTTGATGAAAAATTACAATGTCAAATTGAATAATAATATTAATAATAATAATAAAGCATGCCTAGGTGAATCGTTCACAATAAGATATATAACATGCTTTTGAGAAATAGATGGGGTGAATTTTCATTTCATTTCATGCTGATTTTAAGTAGTCAGAATTGCCTATTCAAGTCTGCTTTCAAATATAGAATCACAAATCAAAGAAAATACCACACTGACATTTTCATCAAAAACATCATTAGAGCAAAACATCATCTTTAAGTGTTTAACAGAGTTGCATAAAATTAACAGAATTCATTACTGAGCTGATTTATAGTTTCACACCATTTTTATGTATAAGTGTTTTTAAAAGTTTTTTGTTTTAATAGAATTTATGAGTAGTGATTCACGGTCTGAATAGAACTAATCTTAAATTTGAATTAGGATATAATTTTAGTATGTTTACTTCCAGACTAAGTTCATGTGAGCTAAAATGAGGTTAAATAAAATTAGAAATGGTCTTAAATGAAATGTAATGTTTTCTTAAACAGAAATGATCCTATTCATATTTTATTCTTTCCCCCCCTCTATTGTCTGTCCTGCATCACCCATCAGTAATTACTGTAAGTATACACTCTTTGCAAGTACACAAATATGTATTTCTCTAGTAATACTTGTCATAAGAATAAACAAACATGTAGATGTACAGAAAAAGCACATACAAACACTCTCTGTTTAAGTGAAAGAGGTGACAGTAACTTTAGCTGGAGTGAAAGAGAGAGGACAGACGTCAGTATATATATCACTGCAGAGTTTATGGTTTTTTAGTTTGTTCATTGATTATCTGTGTTTTTAGAATGAGTATATGAAAGAAAACTTCCTCATCAAGATTGAGACGTGGCACAAACCTGACATGGGACAGCAGGAAAATGCGAGTATAGTTTGTGTGTGAACTCCACAATTTTGTGTAAAACCTGACAATCGAGTTCTCAAGCATGATTGTTGTGTTCATCTGTACAGGTTCATGGGCTAGACCCAGACACCTGGAAGAAGGTGGACGTGCTGTACATAGACATCGCAGACCGGAGTCAGGTGGAGCCAAAGGTGGGCTTCACTTAGATAAAACTGCTACCTGTTACTTTCTAATCTGATCAGTGCTATCTGTCTGTAGGACTATAAACCAGAGGAAGACCCCACTAAGTTTAAGTCTGCAAAGACTGGAAGAGGTCCGCTCGGTCCGGATTGGAGGGTGATATATTTTAAAGCACTTCTAATGGCTGTGTGCTTGAATAAAATTTGTGTTAATGTAGTAAGTGCATGCTTGATGTATGAGTGGGAAGCTTATTAACGGGAAATTATATGCAAATGCTTAATGGATTTTGGGTCTGTGTAGAAAGAGCTACCTAAAAAGACAGACTGCCCACACATGTGTGCCTACAAACTGGTTACTGTCAAGTTCAAGTGGTGGGGCCTGCAAAACAAAGTGGAAAACTTTATTCAAAAGGTCAGTGTGATTGATTAAAGAGTTTATTAAAGTTAAAATCAGAAATCAGGTTTGACCATATTTAGTGCATGTTCCTGGTCTGATCGTCTATGATTCATCTGTGGATGTAATACCTTAAAAATAAAGTTTACTAAGAGGACTTACATTTTTGGCCCTCTTATTTTCACCTGTCTTAAAGGCTTTGTTGGGAAAGGCCACAATTTTTGTCTTATCCAACATTTTAATAGTCCAAAAAAAATATGTTTCGTTTGCCAACTCTATTCAAGCCACAATCATTCAATAAACACTACTGTTAAATAATAATAATAAAAAAAACTTTTATTCAAATAGGACACATTAAATCGATCAGAGGTGACAGTAAAGACATTTACAAAATGTTTAAATTTATAAAATATTTATATTTTATATATATATATATATATATATATATATATATATATATATATATATATATATATATATATATATATATATATATATATATAAAACTTTATATTCATCAAAGAATTCAGAAAAAATGTGTCAAGGTCTCCACAAAAATATTTTTCATCATTGAGAATAATAAGAAATGTTTATCGAGCAGCAAGTCATCATACCTGAATGATTTCTGAAGGATTATGAGAGACAGAAGACGAGTAATAATGCTGACAATTCAGCTTTGACATCACATGAATACATTATAAAATTTAAATATATTAAAACAGTATTAAATTTTAATAACATTTCACAATATTACTGTTTTTACTGAATTTTGATCAAATAAATGCAGCATTTTGACTTGAAATCTTACTGACCCAAATATTTTGAATGATAGTGTATGGTTTGAAGTCTGATTAAAATCTTTTTTTTTTTTTTACTCATAAACAAATGCCATCAGAAAGTTACAGTTACTGTTAACTGATATAAATTGCATGTTGTCTAATTCCTGATTAAAAAAAATGTATGTAAATAAAATGAGTTCTGATTACCATTTCATGTTGACTTTAAATGTCATGTCATGGCATCTTGTGGATATCAGTTCAACCTATATAACATTCATCTTCCAAAATGAATTTTGTACCTCTTTCTCCCTTTAACAGCAAGAGAAGCGCTTGTTCACTAATTTCCACCGGCAGCTGTTCTGTTGGATTGATAAATGGATCGAGCTGAACATGGACGACATCCGCAGAATGGAGGAAGAGACCAGGAGGGAACTTGATGAGGTCAGATGAGATGTCCTCCAGAAGATTTACATTTACAGTACCCTGTCTTTGTCCACTTTAAATTATTCCTCATCTCTGCTGTTCAGTGTGAACCAGCCTTTAAATTGTATTGATGAATTTTAGCCAGTTAGCCAAACAGTTTGCCCTGAGATATTTTGTTTTCCAATTTAACAGAGAGTACTGACAGCTGAATTCATTTGTAGCGAGATTGAGTTTTTGTTTATGTTCTGGTGTTTTGAGTGTCGCCTACGGCCTGCCACACATTTTCCCACCGTACAAAGACAATTATGTGTAACAAGGCAGATGAATAATTGAATGTGGCCCATAATGAGGTCCAGTCACTGTGAACAAAAGGGGCAGCAGAGCGGAGCAGGTCACAGTTCAGCGCTCTCAGGTGCCGTTTGGGGAATGAGTGACATCATGTATTGGCGGGATCCCCAGCTTCACATACTTTGCAGGACTATCCCAGAAATCAAGTGTCTCCTCCTTGACTTCCACAAGTGATCTGTGAAAAAAAAATCAGTAGAAGTCCTTCCTGAATCACATTTTTAACCCCTTCTTCTTCTGCAAGGAGCTATTTACTTTATGTACACATGCATGCTTTTCCATTGCTGTCTTCCAGATGAGAGTGAAGGATCCAGTGAAAGGCATGGTGGCTCTTGAAGACTGAGGCTGCTCTGTGTTCCTGGATGCTGCTGTTCAAAAAGGTAATTCGTGATCTTTAGCGCCCCCTGATGTCATTTATCTGAAACAGCAAGTGAGAACTTAAAAATTATTTAATCTTTCCTAGTCTATGAACTCAATATATAGGCTATGTTTGGGATAGCATACTCACATTAACTTTATTTGGAGTATATAGTTTATATAGTATGTACAGTATGCAGATTTTCTGTATGCATAGAATATTACCACAGTGCACTGCACTGAACTTGGCCTTTCATTGCCATTGTGATGAATGAACCAGATGTAATTGTAGGCGAAACATTTTTTAGCCACAATCTCTAGAAGAAATGTAATAAAAATGTAAAATAAACAGGTATTTTCAAGTTAGTAACCATGCCCCAGCTGATAATGTCACGTGATGTTTCAAAACAGAAATATGAAATGCTATTATAATTTAAAAGAACAGTTTTGTGGAAACTTTTTTTTTTTTTCAGGATTCTTTGATTAATAAGAAAACTCAACTAATTTTGTTGTATCATTAAAAAAAAAAAAGATTATTTTTGATCAATTTAATCATCCTTGCTGACTAAAAGTATTTATTTCTTTTTAAAAAATCTTACTAATCCCAAACCTTTGAATGGGAGCATGTACTGGACCGTATCCAATCATTATTTTAGTAATCTCTTCTGAACATAACTGTGGTGTTTAACCTTTAGAGTAAATGAATGTTCTTGTTCTCTCTCTCTCTCTCTGCCATGTCATTTCCTGAGTCTTTCTCAGATCAGACCTGAACTACTGGAGACCAGCAGCATCACTCTCCTCAATCAAATCAAAGCAACATGTCTTTTTAATCCTAATCGAAGTCCTTCATCGTTTGTCCTGAGCATCCTTCATATCCTCCTTTCAGTCTGACAATGGAGCACATTGACTAGTTCAATAGGCTGTTATTCCAGTTCTATCCTCATGCCCAGTTTCTGAAGTCTACCTACTTAAACAAATACAGGGACGATCAGCAGTTCGTCATTTATGATGTCAGATCATTACCCTAACATATGGAGCTCGGCCGAACTGTGTTTTAAGATGAGTTTAATGTAAAGCAGATGATATTTATGTGTATATATATATTCAGAATATTTATTGGCAGTGGAATTATTGTGGCAGATGTATAAACAGGGTTTTTAAGTAATTGTTCTCCTAATTTTTGTTGCGGATCAAGCAGGTTTCCTTGTTTTGTTTTAATCTGTAGTGATTTGTTTTTGTTGCTTTATTTTTTTAATTTTTATTCTACCCACTTTTTAATCTATTTACCAGCTGATTCAAGATCTAAGTGTGTCTCTTTATAGTGTAGTACTGTACAATCATAGTCGTGTCATCCTGACCATTAATTTATTTGTAACATGAATTGTGGATTCATTTTGACTGGCAGCTGCTTGGTCACCTTAAAATGTCAGACTGCAAGTACTGTTCATAATTTAATGCCAGCCAGAGTTTATTATAACTCATTGAACAATATCACATTCTTGAAATAAGTTGAAGTTAAAAGTATTGCTGTTTGTTAATCAGTCGATATTAATGGTTTCATTGTCATCTCTTCTACAGTTTCCCTGTGTGTGCTATTTTAGTCAAGTTATTGTATTTATTTATTTTTTATAAAAAAAGACAGGTGTACAGTAGGTGTAGCTCTCCCTCCCTTTGCTGTTTTTGATTGGTTTACAAGATCAGGCTCCGCCCTTTCCTTTAGTCAGGGGCTGACTGTCTTTGAAAGAACTTGAAGAAGCAACAGGTCTTGACATCTTTCATAAAAGGTTTATTATCAATATAAAAAAAAATGTTTTTTTTTTTTCCTTACTATTTTGTTCGCTACCAGATGAGGTGCTCAAGGAGGATATTTTACGTTATGTCTCTCCTCCTTTCCATTTTATTGAAGGATTGATTATTGTACTTTCCCTTTTATAACTTGTCTTGAGGATAAAGACACATTTATCCAGATGTTAGCAATAATACCTCCTTTCACAAACCCTTCCAGTCAACATAAATGATGTGATATAGAGACTTTAGAAGTGTATAATCCATCCCCTCTCAGAATGTTGCGTCATTAGGACTTTAATACAAATATACTCTCACTTCCAATCGCTCCTTACCTGGAATCAGGTAAGGAAGATGAAATGGGTTGAGGATGGGTTTTTAAATCAGTCTTTTCTTAGTAACGTGATGTATGGATGTATGTGCGTTTGAAGTTCTCAGTGTTTCTTGTTTTCGCGTGAGGGATATCCGACATGGAACTAGAATGGAGGTTTACACCCTTGTGTTTCTTTCAGCCAATGCTCAGGACCTGTTGATGCACATCTAAATTCACTCTGACAAGAGTTAAACTATTCTTGTAGAATTACATCGAATTATTTGAAATGTATAAAATGCCATTGAATTCTTAATAAGTGAATGCTGGTTTAATGGTGTAGATTGTGTGTTAAAACATCTTTACTGTCATAATACAACCACCGATACACCAGAACTGTGTTGGTCCTGAGTCTAATCAAAATGATGTATGTATGTATGTATTGAATTGTATATAATATATAAATATATGTAGATGAACACATAAATATAGATATATACATAACTATATAAATATAGCTCAGACTATCCTGCCAGGATATCAGCACATACAGCCTTCCATCAACCCAACCAGAGTAATTATATCTAGTGGTTTAGTAATGGTTGGGTGTTATCTGTGGGTGAAGTTACTGTTTTCTGGAATGTGGCGATTATGGAATTAAAAACTAGATTTGAACTATTGATTTATATGCAGTCTATAACGGGACCTTCGGATAACTCCGCCCATCACTGTCACTAGCCCCGCCCCTCCTCCCTGGCCGCTCCTCTTTGGCAGGATGGTGTCTAAATATGTTTTCATTCATTGATTGTTGTTGTTGTATTTTTGCTGTGAGCCATAGAAATCTCTCACTTTTGAATTCCTTTCAAAGTTTACACTGTGAACGAAGCCACATTTATGTCCTTTGGACTTGAGAAAAGACCCTTCCTAAGGGGTTTTTGGACTAGGTTGTCATTCTTCTCTCAGGAGACTCGAGTGGAACTTGTCCTTGATCAGTCCAAGTTGGTGTTTGAATGACAGACAGGTGTCTTATAAAAGGGAACTATCCACATGAACTGACCATCCACAGTTTGTGTTACCATTATGTGAGACAGATCATGGTAAACAGGACTTTCTCATAGATATGTTGTTGTTAGATTTCACAATATGTTGTCGAAATTAAAAACCCAGTGATTCTATAAATACCAAAAAAAAAAAAAAAAATGTTATGAATTTATGTTTAACCCCACCCTGTCATGTTTTTATTAATTTTATTTTATTATTTTTTATTTATTTATTTTACTGTGAATTTGTGCCTTTTGTCATCTTATCTTCCAATAAAACTACATTGGAGATGTGAAAAAATAAATAACTCTTAAAAAGAAATGTTTTACTGCTTTACATATCCTCAAGTTTTTTTTTTTTAAATACTTATTAAATAGTTTTTTTTTCTCTAGATTTGTACATTTTCTTCTTTGATCAAACACATTTTTCAGTTGTATGCGTAACATCAGAGTTGTTCCCCTAGTGGTTAGTGCACTGACCCATTGAGCTGTGGTGCTCATGTAGGTGAAGTGTTTGAATCTGGCTTGCAACATTTTCCAACCGAACATTTTAATGATAAAACCCATTTCTTCATCTAATTTCCACAATAAACATGTCTAGTTACTTTAACCTAACCCATTCAATGACCCCACTCGGGACAAACACAAACACGCACAAATGATAAAGAAAAAGGATCACTGCAAACCCTCCTTCCTTCATTAAGTGAAACTTTCAGCCTAATCAGGATTTGAAGAGATGAAGCCAGATTAAACTAACCCCTTCTTATGAGGCCTTCAGAAAGGGGAATGTGTTTGATTCAGACATTTGGATTTCATTTTCACAGTTACAGCTATATGTGGCATCTTTAAATGTTTATTAAATGTATTTATTAATTATACTCAGTAGCAATATAAATCGACTCGTTCAGCTCTGAGATAATTAAAGAAAGCAAAGGGCCGTGGGAGAAATTTACCCTTAATCTCTGGTCCTAGAAGTTCTCATTTAGATCAGCTTTGAGAAGCTGGCATGTTTATAACAAATAAATTATATTCTTTAAATTGACTACATAATAAAATAAATAAGAAAAAAAAGGTCGTATGTGTCCCTTATTTAAATCACTGCGTCTGCATGAATCATCACAGTGGAGTGTACAAAAACAAGTTTACGGACTTTAAATTAGGCTAAATATTAAGTTAATAATGTCGGACCTCTTTTAAGACCCTTTAAGTATAGCTAACAGCTCCTGACAACAACTCAAATGTCATATTGTTCATAAACTAAACTATTAATCAGTATTATTTAGACTAACTGTCAATGCAGAAAACACTTGGCAAGGGCAATTATTTTGAATTCATGATTCATATAAACAGTTGTTTTCAATGAACAGAGAACCCTCTGTTTCATGCACTAATCAAAAGGATTGCGATATATAGCCTACCAGATCGAGTTAGACACAGTCAAGTCTTTCATAACTTAGCCAAGGCTTTCAGGCGTTTATATGATGAAACAGTAAAGTTCTGCGGCTTTAAGAGGTTTCTGTGGATTGGCCGGACAGTGAGGAAGTAAAGGGGTGTAAACACGTACCCCAAACCCTCACACAGTCCTATAGCACCTGTTAAGTACGGAATAGATATTCAAGACACCTGCCGAATCTCCACAAGACCGAGACTAAAGGTACGATTTTTCATTCAAAAGTTTAATATCGCTTTCGTTACGGTAGGCTTTAGAGGAGCTTAGTTTAGATTTCGGAACATTTTAACCTGTAAGTCCCTAAATATGTTAGCTTTATTCTATGGCTGTTTAAATGTAGCCCACTTTTTCGTATTTGAACGTTGTGTGACAAACAATAACAAGTCGTTGTTACATAAAACTGATGTAAGGGAGAAATTAGATTAGACTATTATGCTTTTTGAAAAAAAAAAAAAAAAAAACGTTTATATTTATTACCCCCTATTCAAGCCTTGAACAAGTCTTTAAGTCGAAGTGGCCAATGTCAAGTATTCTTTTTTTTTTTTTTTTTTACTATTAAATAACATTTCGGTTATATTACAGCTAGGCCTAAGTACAGCACAAAAAAGTCACTTTTGCCGGTAACCATAGCAACAGTACTGCGCTCGAGCGTTTTCAGTGAACATATAATAATCAGTTAACCTCCAGATTTTTCTTTTAAAAGCTCGGATGAGACAGGATTGACTCTTTTAGATCAGATTAATGTTTACATTAGCCTACCATGTACGCTTGTTTATGTGGTTTTTGTGTACACAGGTCTGAGTATGAGCGCACAAAATGTTGGATCCAGGGATGGACATCAGGCTTTCAGGTAACGCCATCCTTGATCAATGAAATGAACCTCACTTTACTTCAAAATAGTCAAGAGTGAGGGGATAGAAATGTGATTTAGAGAACTGAGATGGACGGGAAGTAAAAGGAGTTAAGTCTGTTTTATTGTCCAGCATTACTGACTGTTTCTTTTTGCATGGAACCAAATTGCTTTGCCCCATGTGCCTGCTCTTTTTCTTTCTCTCTACTGCTGAATGCTTCTTTGCTCCTAAGAATTTGCATGTGATTGTATTATAGAGCAACGAGGTGGAAAGATAGTATTTATTAATATTTGTTTGCCTAGTACAATTTTCCTGGTTTAAGCAAAAAAAAAAAAAAAAATAAAATAAAAAAATAAAAATAAATAAAAATAAAAGTAAGGTGTACAGCAGTCTAATGGTGTACAGATGAGCACAAATTGCCAAAGATTTATGTCAGCACCTGAACACTGAACAGACTTTATTTATTTATTTATTTATTTATTTATTTATTTTATTTAATAATTAAAAAAGTATAATACATTTTATATCAAATGTTCATAAATATTTCATGTATAATAATAAATATTTAATTTATATTTATAATATATTTACCCATTTTTATTTAATTACATGTATTCTTTTGCTTCAACTGTCTAGCAAGCAGTTTACCAGTTTTCTCCCCTTCCTCATAGAAAGTAATTCCCAGTCTAAATAAGGCGTATTCCACCTTTTTATTAATATTTGCACATTTTTAATAACACAAACGTCAATACTATAAGTCGCAGATAACCACAATTTAAAAGCAGTGGATAACTGTGTTCATCAAGTAATCTGGAGCACAGTCTCCCACATTGTAGTTTAGTTTGTTAGGGAAGAAAGTTAATTAAACTCTGATAGAGTAACATTTAACTCCAAGGAAGTAAAAATGAGCTCGCTCAGATTTAATTTAAAACTGCTAGTTATTATGCATTATGCGCTCATATTTTAATTTAATTTCTTTGAATTTAGACACATCCCCCCACATCCCCCATATCGGTTGCAAAATTATTACTTTATTTATATATTTTGTAGAGTCCAAGAAATATTCACAGTGTTGAGGCCAGTAAGCGGATTAGCTTCTGTGGACATTTACTTGCGTCGCTAAAGACCTGCAACAATACATACAGTGATCTGGAGATCAGGCCTGTTAGTGATTTTTGCATTTTGTATTCCTGGCCTCATTCACGTGGCTCTCCACTGCTCCAGATTACACTTCATAATCCCAAACACTCTCCAAAACGCATGCTTTTACACACACTCGTCCATTCAAGCAACAAGATACAATGAGAACATGTGAGGGGTTATATTTATTGCAATTGCTAGCTTTCTGAGGCTTTCTGGGGTCAAAGGATAATGATGAATTGTTTCTGAGAAGATCGGAGAAATAAGAATCTTGGAACTATAGCATGTAGGCGTCGCTTGAACAAAACCTGGGATATCTGCATCTGCTGAACCTAAACCAGCTCTTGGACACCTAGACATTTGAACTTTTTTGGACCATTTTTGGACATTTGAACTTTTTTGGAGAAAACACAACTAATTCGATAGAGAATCAAATAATAAATCTACTCACTTCAGCTGATCTCTTGGTTTGGACGAATCAGGCTTCAGATTATCAGTTGTTTTGGAAGAACAGCAAAAAGATGTCTGACACATTTGATGTTCCACGTGTGCGCTCTGACAGTACGTCTACCATGGAGTCTCAGTCTACTTCATCACGGATGATTCTTCGCGAGCGGCTCGCTCAGTTGCTCGTCTGCTTAGAAGATCTCAGCTCAGATGATGAGGCAAATGAGGAAGTGTCCCGTACGCTAGATGAAGCCTTTTACCTCTGTGGAAAATACACCAACAGAGAGTCCTTCAGGTGTACTAAGTCATTGAAAACTAGTTTCAGATAGGCTTGTGTTGGAGTAATAGAAGATGTGGATTTTGTTGGTTATTTGCTAGCAAGTTCTTTGTATTTTTATGTTTACATTATTTTTTCATATACTTTCCCACATTTCTCAGATATTAAATTCAAAGTTTATATGAACCCAATTCATTCATTGATTCATTACTGCTCTGTTTGTCTTCTTCTCTTGTTCAGGCTGCACATGGTCACATGGAATGTTGGCACAGCGGAGCCACCAGCTGATGTGAGGTCTTTACTGCATCTTGACTCACAGCAGGCCACTGACCTCTATGTGATTGGGTGAGTTAATATCACCTGAATCACATGATCAGCAGATTTATACTCAAAAAAATAAAGTAATTAAAAAATAAATAAATAACATGTTAATTTACTAATATATATACAATACCAAGTTTGGGTTTGGTAAGATTTTTTAAATATTTTAGAAATAGTCTTTGATCAAAAATACAGTAAAAATTTTAAGTAATATAGTTAAACATTATAACAACTGTTTTCTATTTTAATATATTTTAAAATGTAATTTATTTCTTTGATGGCAAAGCTGAATTTTTAACATCATTACTCCATGATACTAAACCTACACCAATTTGTGTGTGTGTTTATACTATATGTATGAGACAGAATGCATTTCTCTGTCAATTGGTAAGCTTACTTTGTTTTGTCATATAAGATGAGCAGATGTGTTTGTGCTCTAGTCTACAGGAAGTGAATGCCAATCCAGTGCGGTATATCTCTGATCTCATTTCTGAGGACTCATGGAGTCACCTTCTCATGGATACCCTGGCACCAATGGGATATATAAAGGTACTGATTGTGCGTCTCAGCATTGCAAACTCAGTTTAGAGAGTGTGAAAGACAGAGAGGTGTTGAGTGTCCTTATACATATGCTTATATGCAGTTGCAACTGTTACAATAGAACAGAGAGACAAAATCAGGATTAGCCGTCTCCTCATTAAGCTTGTTAACCTCCATTGTTTGCTGTAGGCCATTGAAAACACTAGAGGCATTGTTTCACATCAGCACATTTGTGTACCATAACCTCTGATTTGATTGGAGCCCGTTCCATTTTCTGCCTTTCATGACTAATTAGCTCTGATTTAAAAAACTGAATTCCACTTCACCAAAAAATCCCAGGAATTTGCAATACCAATCTCCTTATTTTCTTACGTCAGCGTATCAAGGACACTTATCCATTCTAAGCTCAAACACATGTGTCCTCTTGTTTTCTTTCACTGTTTAAGGCCTACTATAGCTTTCTTGCATAGAAACCATATAAAATCCTCTTTCTGTGATGCTGTCGGTTTTAATGTGGAGGTCAAAGCGGCTTGTGACGTTTGTGTTGAGAAATGCACTGAAGCTTTGACGTACGAAAAGGCTTTTTTTTTGCTGTCCTCAGGTGACTTCAGTGAGGATGCAGGGTTTACTTCTGATACTGTTTGCAAAGCAGGTCCACCTGCCTTTCATCAGAGACATCCAAAGTACATACACCCGCACAGGCCTATTTGGATACTGGGTATGGTATAGCCTTTACATCTTTACATTTCACAGACACTTATTGTTATACACTAATTTCAATTTGATAGCATATTCCTTCAAAACTGACATTTATTCTGCTGTTCATACTGTTATTTTACTGATTTAATAAGATTTTTGAAGTCTCTAATGCTCACCATGGCTGCCATTTATTTGATCAAAGATATAGTAAAAACAGTAATATTGTAAAATATTATTAAAATTTAAAATGGTTTTATATCTATATATGTAAATGTGTTTTAATGTGGCTGGTTTATATTTTAATATTTTTTGTTATTTTTATATTTTTTGTGCATCCTTGCTGAATAAAAAATGGCAGTGTATATAATCTGTATGTTTTGTGTGGAATAAAAAATAAATAAATCAATAAAAATCAGCCTAAACCTATCCTTTTAGATGTATGAATATGTGAGTATGACTTGGTGATTTACTGTAATAATATGCAGCTAGACTAATTCATTTTTATTTATTCTTACAGGGAAATAAAGGTGGTGTGTCTGTGCGTTTTTCTTTCTATGGTCACATGCTGTGTTTTTTGAACTGTCATCTGGCGGCTCATATGAACTACGCCCTGCAACGCATGGATGAGTTTGAATATATACTGGACATGCAAGACTTTGATATGTACAACACTCCACAAGTGCTTGACCACAAGTCAGTGCTAAGTTGGGGTCAAATTTGCTCACGTTCATGCATTCTCACATGCATCATGGTTCTCATATTGCTGTTATTCTGTATCTCAGGGTAGTCTTCTGGTTTGGTGATCTGAACTTTCGCATAGCTGACCATGGGATGCACTTTCTCCGCTCCTCGATCAACAATGGCCGCTTTAACCTGCTGTGGAACAGAGATCAGGTCAGGCAAACACACAAATAAAGATAGCACAAATACACACTCTTCTGAAGACAATGGCTCTTTAGCATGGTTATTATAAATTAATTTTTTATTCAGAAAAAGTAAAAAGTGCATGAATAGAAGTGAAATTAAAAATTTCACTCAATAGTTGTACGTGCTTAGAATATCATCATAAGCTTAGCAACATGCAAATGTCAAAATGTTTGAAAAACAAGAGACATGTTTGCCCTATTCTATTCTATTCTATTCTATTCTATTCTATTCTATTCTATTCTATTCTATTCTATTCTATTCTATTCCACTGATTTCTGGCTCTTAGCTGACCATGATGAAGAAGAAAGAAGCTATTCTTCAGGAATTTGAAGAGGGACTGTTGTGCTTTAAACCCACTTATAAGTTTGACCGTTTCTCTGAGACTTACGATACAAGGTACATACACACTTACACATTATCAACACAATACAAATGCATTATGTTCAGTGCCTGAAAGTGGAAACAGTCTTAGATCTCAATTTATCTCTATTGTGTTTCTTAGAAGAAATTCATGGTTATTCTTTCTCCACAGAGCACCAAAGACATGGTTTGGCTTTATGTAAGATTTGAGAAGAAATGTTTGTGTTTGTTGCATTGCCTTATCTCTACCTTAACCCATTTATTACCCAGAATTCCTCTCACAGAGCACTCAACATCACATCCCTGTAAAACACTGCACTCCTCTTACTCATCGTTCAATCTTCGCATAATCTCCTGTCAGATACTCCAGAAAGCATTTCAGTCACGTCTATACAAATTGCAAGAAAAAGTAATTATGAGGTTGAAGATCTTGATGAAGATGTTTATTGCAGCATAGCAGTGACAAAGTACATGTTGTTCCTTGAGTCGAAAAGAACCCCGAACATCCTAAGCTCAAACATTTTATACAGTTACAGTTTACTACCCTAATGTAAATGAAGTTGCTCCTATTATGCAAAGGAATTGTATTTCCCATCAAACATAAATGGCCGAAAATAGGAGGTCTTCCGCATCACAGAGTATTTGAAACTGTCTGTGTACAAAAGTGTCTTTAGCACACATATTTTCCTCATTTAGCTGTCGCGTGCTTGCTGAATTGTTATATGGGTTGTGAAATATGTCTGGGAAATTGTGTTTTGCTGTGTCTGTAATGGAAGCAGAAGAAGTTTGTGTCTCCAATGGGAAGATCAGCTCAAACTTTGAATTTATTTTCAAGATTACCAGTCAAGGTGAAAAAATGAAATAAAGGTTTTCTGGAAAAATTAAAAAAAAAAAAAAATTCTGCAGGAAATTGTGTATACACCAACCACTCCATTTGTCCATCCAGCCCTTCCGTCATATTTAATACATGACCACACATCCATGAAATGCTGTCAGTGTGTCATTGGGCTTTTAACAGCTGTCATGGAGAATTGCTTTGCATCTGTCATATAATATGTCACTAAGCACCTCATCACTTTGTAGAAAGCTTGTTTTCACTCTGTTATGCTGGTGTTTTAGGGCATTTGTGTGCTGTTTTATATGGTAAAAATAGCATATCAGTTTCATGTCTACATGGAAATGGGAATTTCACATCTACACCACATCTATCTATCTATCTATCTATCTATCTATCTATCTATCTATCTATCTATCTATCTATCTATCTATCTATCTATCTATCTATCTATCTATCTGTCTAGTTTGGGGTCGGTAAAGTTTTTCTTGTTTTTGAAAAAATACTCTAAAGCTCACTGGGGTAGCATAAAAAAATAATCAAAAATAAAGTATAAACAGTAAAATTGTGAAATATTATTATAATTTAAAATAAGTCTTTTCTTTGAATATATTTTAAAATGTAATTTATGTCTGTGTTGGCAAAGATGTATTTTCAGCATCATTACTCCAGTCATCTAGAATCATTCTAATATGCTGATTTAATGATCAAGAAATATTTCTTATTATTATCAATGTTGAAAACAGTTGTGCTGCTTAACATTTTTGTGAAAACTGTAATCATTTTTTATCTGGATTCTTTGATGAATAGAAATAACAGCAAAGAAGAACAGCAATTTAATTTAATTTAATTTAATTTAATTTAATTTAATTTAATTTAATTTAATTTAATTTAATTTATCCTTGCTGACTAGTATAAAGTTCTTAATAAAAAGTATATAAAAAAAAAATTACAGACCCCAACTTTTTTTAGTATGTATATATACTATCAATATAATATAGTAAAGACTACAATCTCGCTCTGCAATTATTAGTTCTGTATAATTTACATTCCTTCTCTCTTTTTTTTTTTTTTTGCATGGGTCAATGATTAGTGGTAAAAAGCGGAAGCCTGCCTGGACGGATCGTATCTTGTGGAGGATAAAACCCAAAGCTATAGACACTGAGGATGAGAATAGGTCGACAACATCATCAGCTGACGATGATGAGTATCCTATTAAGGTGACACAGGGCACGTACACCTGTGATGTCTCGTATGGGGTCAGTGACCACAAACCCGTCATTGGGACCTTCAATCTGGAGGTATGAATTATGTATGCCTTGAATATTTCATCAATCAGATGGCAATGAGCTGATCAAATTAAAGTAAATGTGCTTAAATAATAATAATAATCAATATCATTTATAATTATGATTTTAGATACATCTACTTTTCAGCGTACATGAGTTCGTTTAGTCCAAATTTGTTTTGATTTCTTCATGCAGATGAGAAAAAAGGTGGAGACGCCTCTAGTCACACTAACCGTGGAGGGACGCTGGAGTGCAGATGAAGATGCCACATTCACCTACACCATTCTGGAAAACTTTGAGTCCTCAACCTGGGACTGGATCGGATTGTACAAGGTGAGAGGGAAACAGAGAAAAAAAGAAGTTGATGGATGAACACAAACACAGAAAGAGACAAAAAGGAGATCTGTATCACAAAGCGGGTCACTAACTAGTGGTGATTTATATCTGTGTGTGCAGATTGGCTTTAAAAGTGCATCTGATTACTCCACCTTCGCTTGGGTCAAAGATGATGAAATAGCTGCCAACGGCGAAGTCGTGACGGTATGGCAGACTAAAAGTTGTAGTGTTGAGAACAGATCTGCATTGAGAAAATAATGACAATAACAGAATTTTATATTACTTTACTTTTACACTTAAATCTAAAATGAAATTTAAAACCGTTGTGTGCATTTAAACTGCATGATGCTAACAAATTACTACACAAGGACTAACATGAGGAGTGCACTTCCTGTTTCAGGTCCAGATGAGTAAAAGTGAGCTCCCCCTGCTGGCAGGGGATTATGTTCTTGGCTATTACAGCACCAACATGCAAACACTTATTGCCTTTAGTCCGACTTTCCAGGTGAGTTTCCACAAACACATACAGTACAGACCAAAAGTTTGGAAACATTACTATTTTTAATGTTTTTGAAAGAAGTTTCTTCTGCTCATCAAGCCTGCATTTATTTGATCAAAAATACAGAAAAAATAGTAATATTGTGAAATATTATTACAACTTAAAATAATAGTTTTCTATTTGAATATGCTTAAAAAAAATAATTTATTCCTGTGATGCAAAGCTGAATTTTCAGCATCATTACTCCAGCCTTCAGTGTCACATGTAACATCCAGTCTATCACATGATCATTTAGAAATCATTCTAATATTCTGATTTATTATGAGTGTTGGAAACAATTCTGCTGTCTAATATATTTGATGAATAAAAGGTTAAAAATAACTGCATTTATTCAACAAAAAAAAAAAAAATTCTAATAATATATATTCTAATAATATATTTTCTTTACTATCACTTTTTTATCAATTTAAACACATCCTTGCTGAATAAAAGTATCAATTTTATTTAAAAAAAGAAAGAAAAAAAAATTACTGACCCCAAATTACTGACCAGTAGTGTATATTGTTATTACAAAATATTTATATTTTAAAAACATAGCTTCTTCTTTTTTTGTCTTTTTTTTTTTTTACTTTTTATTCATCAAAGTATCCTAAAAAAGTATCACATGTTCTGAAAAAATATTAAGCAGCAGAACTGTTTCCAACTTTGAAAATGAATCATCATATTAGAATGATTTTCTAAAGGATCATGTGATAATGATCCTAAAAATTCAGCTTTGCATCACAGAAATAAATGATAATTTAAAGTATAATCCATTTAAAAACAATTATTTTAAATTGTAATAATATATCACAATATTACTGTTTTTTTCTATATTTTTGATCAAATAAATGCAGGCTTGATGAGCAGAAAAAACTTCTTTCAAAAACATTAAAAATAGTAATGTTTCCAAACTTTTGGTCTGTACTGTACATGTACCTCTGTGTTAGCTTTAGGCTATACCTTTCTGTTCATCTGCTTTGTCTGGATCCAGATTCTTGAGTCTCAACAAGCTGTAATGGAGGGTCTGGTACCTGAGAACATCAATGGACATGAGAAGTAATTGGATAACTTCTAAACTCTGGGGCATGTTCACATATGTAAAAACTTACAGCAGGAGATATGATTTGAGATCATATTTGCCTGTGTAAACAGACCTTTGCTTAGTTTGGTTTTAGAAGGTAAAACTGATTCTGATAAAGTCTGGTTTAATGAGTGTGGTTTAAAATCTAAGGCTTTAAAAATTCCCAAACACTCAGTCTAGTTACTGAACACGCTGCAGCACTCGTTTTCATTCTCTCTTTATCCACAGTTCTTGTTAAATGAGTCTGTGGTGAGCTTCTCCAAACACACACACATATTGTACACATTGCGCTATTCTAATGTAGTAGGCCTATGTAGAACCTGTATCTGCCACTAGAGGACAACAAACTGACCATGTTAAGATCTACACATTTCAGTGTCAAAGATTTTCTTTTTTTTGTTTTGTTGCAAATTTGATACTAATATCACTGTAAAACTAATAAGAGTGTGGAACTCTCTTAGGCCTATATTTCATGCCAAAATCAACACATAAATGTTGAAAAAATCCTCATTTTTTTTTTAAGTAATCAAGTTTTACAATACACAATTATGCATTGTTATATACATACATTATATATATTACATATATACATGTACAATATTATAACATACATTAAATGCATGATGTTGCATTTATTTTGCCTATTATATCTGGAACTGATTACGGTATCTTACAGTTTTACTAAACATTGGTGCTGTGCTTTATACAGTATTTCACTGTATGTTTTATATGTCAGTGCCTTTCTATATGATAATGTGTGACTTTTCGGTATCTAGAACAACAGTTGACCTTCTGATTGTTAAAATGCCATTTTGTTTACACTGTCACTGAGTTGATTCAACCCTTTATGATTTGTTAAATGTATTAAAATATTTCTGCAATCAAGCACTTGAACGCAACAATGTAATTGGGATTGTAAGCTATTACATTAAAAGGTTAACATCTGAATATCTGTTGTTGTAAATTCATATCTAGCTGTATACTTTTATTTATAACTGAGATGAGTTGAAATTATATTTTGAGGTAACTTGTAATTAACCTGGAATATTCCTTTAAGGTCTACCACACACATTTGAAGGTTAATTACATTGCTGACATTAATTAGTGTGACATGAAGCGTGATTTTTCATCCAACAAAATCCAATCTCTAGAGTGACAATCAAACAAACTTCCTCTTCAATCTATCTCAGCAGCATTATTATTTCCCTTTGGAGTTGAAGGTTTACATGTTTTTGTAGCTCACTCTAGGGGGCGCTGTATGCTTGTTTATTGTCTTGTTCATAACGCACTGTATTTGTGAAATTGACGCAAACCCACTCCCTCACAGAACATTACATCATCACTCAGTTAGGCACAATACTCAGCACTGGCGATATTGTGTGGTATTACCTCCAGGAGCATTTTCATGGATAATTACAGCTATAAATCTGTCTGAGGCGCCTGCAGAGCTCTTCGAGGAGGAGGTCGTCGGAACACACTGTGAGTCAGTCAGTGATCATGAGCTAGGAGACAGTGGCACTAGAACAATTCTTTCTTGTGAAGACAGTAAATCTATATTTTGGGATGGTAAACCCAAAACATCTATAGGGGTTTATTATTATTATTATTATTATTATTAAGGAACACAACTCTCTGAGTTTGGTATAATGGGCTTGTCTAAACTCCAAAAATAAGTGACCGATAGCGTTGGCTAGATATCAACTTCAAGTTATAAGATGCAGTTAAGTACAAGTCTGCTGTTTTTATAATAGTTAAAAAAAAAAATAAAATAAGATATTCAACTAACATTTTATACACCATATTGCCAGTTCCCAGCATTTTGGGGACCCTAAGCAGATTTTCAAAAGAAGGCCGCCCCATAAGCAAACCCCATTCCCCATTGTATACATCTTACACTGACACTTTATTGTAAAGCAATGTTATTTTAGTATCATTCATGTACTATTATAGTTTTTGTTAATATATTGAATTATTTTTATATTTTCTGCTATCATTTTCATTTTAAAGTTATAGTAATTTTATTGTTTTGGGTTTTTTTTATTAGTTTTGTTTATTTTCTGTATAGTTTAATTATAACTATAACTGTATAGTATAATTTTATTTCAGTTTTAGTGTTGTTATTTTTGAACACCAAGATAATCTAAATGAAAATGGGAAATGTTGACTTGTTAGCTAGCTAAGATAAAACATTTTAAGTATTTTGTTTCAGTTAACATTATTTTATTTCAAGTAACATTTAAAAAAAAAATATTTGGGTTAACTATAATAACCCTGTTGTAAAAAATGAACAAACTGTCTTAATCATCTACTCAGTGTTTATCTTTTAGTATACATAATATGAAGATATATTTATTATTAAGCACTTTTAAAAATTATTTAAAACTTTTAAAAATGTAAAAGCTTAACCATTGCTTTCAGAAAAATGTATGAAAATTTTATGAGATTAACACCTGTATTATGAAAATTAAAGAAAATAATTAATTAATTATTATTATTATTATTATTATTATTATTATCAATAATAATACAGAATTATCTATTTTGGGCTGGCATGTTTTATTCCTGATTAAAATGCAAAAATGTATAAGTGTTCTAAAAATCTAAACCATACTGATAATAAGATATCTAGAATTATTTGAGTATTTTGAAGAGCACAAGACAACAAAACCGTTCATGTTCATGTTCATTTTATTTATTTTTTGTTACACATGCACAACGCGTCTTTAAAGCACTCGCAGCACGATGCAGAAAAAGCCATTTCAACAATAGCTATATTTTCAAAATTCATCACGCAGGCTACTCTTATCTTGCTCACTTTTTCCTTTTCTCAATTTTCTTCAGTCTGCACCAGTTTTATAGTGCTGCCTCTTCATTTTCAAACATTAACACACGCAACCGAAACTTTATAAAAGTTATTGTTATCGACCATTACTGTCTGAACCCTGACATGGGGACCCCTGGAGGCCACAGGGCCCTATGCAACCGCTTATATCGCTTATTAGGTTGGGCCGGCTCTGGCCAGTTGTCTATTTCTCACCTTTGAAAAAATGTTAACGGAAGAGACATTCAACATTCCACACTTCGTGTTTTGGTTATTTAAGCACATCTTCTGGGTATTTAAAGTGCACTTTTTCTTTTCAGAATTTTCAGTGTGAACACACTACTCACACTATTTATACTTCAAAACATCATGGAATTAGCCTGACTTCGTCATACTCATATTCTAGGCAGAATGTGAGTAGAATACTGCTCCATTGCACTTGAATTATGGGGCGTGTCTTAACCGAACCAGTAAAAAAAAAAACCTCTGCACTCAATTGGATAGACCTACAACCAATCAGAGCAACGCATAGTTGTCAACAGAGTTCAACTGCACGCACGCACGCTGGAACTGGAAGAAGTAGGAAAGTAATGAGTGTAAATGATCTTTGCCGCTGTTGTAAAAAGAATTTAAGAATTCGCGGAGTACTTACAAGCACGAATAACATTTTTGAGAGAAACACAAAAGGTGCATGTATATACGAACAAGTTCTCTGTTTAGGATTAGATCTCGACAATAATGAAAATAAATCTTATCGCATTTGTCGGCCCTGTCTCAACTTTATTACACGGTTGCAAGGCGACTTGACTAACTTTAAAAAATGGAAAGACGACGAAAGAGACAAGGCTGAAGAAGCGTGTTCATCTGAGGCTTCAGAGAAAAAAGATCGTGAGCCTACCTTCCAAGACGCCCTATCTTACGTAACCGCAGATAGCCTGTCCATTATCGATTAAAGCCTGCCCTGGCAATTTGATTGGCTCGGCCTTCTGGGAGCCGAGCATAATTACTCCTCAATGGATCGAGTCCAGACCGAACTTACTGTCCAAAAAATGTTGTGGGCGGGGTTCGGGCTGGCACCCAGGCTATCATGGAATAGTGCATAAGTACGCAATTTAGGATGCATCTAATGACTCACTCAAGTGAGTTGAGTTCTGATTGACGGGGCCCCTACACAGTGTTCACTGCTCTCTATTCTTTGAGCACAACATATTCGTTTAAGTTCACTTGACAAAATGCTTTCATTCAGAACACGTAGATGAAACTGAGAAGTTTGAGATATGATGATGACATATACTTCTGTAAATATATATATAAATTCTAATTTCAAGCACAAAGATACAATGAATATATGCATACTATTCCTGGATACAAAAATCATACATGCATTAACACCAGATATATAAGTTCAAAGCAAACAGGATTCCCGAAACAGCAACAACTTTTGCACATACAACTGCCTTATTTACTATTCCTTTATATTACAGGCTCTTATGTATTGAATTAATATTTTACTTCAATTAAAGTTAATTAGAACTATTAAATCTGTAGTTGCCCCAATGGACGCTAATGTAATTCTTGAATCCAGAGTTAATAGTATTAGTAAGATAATGAATCAGGCAAAAGCCATGCTCCTTATTACAAAACAAAGAAGAAGAAGAAAACTGTGGTATGACTTTATTCTCGAAATTTTGACTTTATTCTCAAAACATTTTGACTTTATTCTTGTAATCTTTTTTTATTTTTTGCCGTCGTAACACTTTTTTTCCCCCCTCATGTTTATTTGACCACCCTGGCTGCTGTTTGGGGTAGCAACAATCTCCACTATAAAGACATGAATGTCTTCAATATTGATAAAACGTCTTATTAGTGTTTAAAAGCTTGGGCTGGGAGCTCTAGCAAAATTAAAGTGCTGTGATAAATTAAACCGAAGCAATTTAATTAAATGCATTAAGGAAAAAAGTGTTAATTAGAGTAATTAGGTGAGATTTTTGTCTCCTGTTGTGTCAGAACAGCTGCTGAGACCTCACACCCAAGAGAACGGTTACAAGGGAATTCTTCTTCTTCCCTGGAGAGGACACTAGATTCTCTGCGAGGCCCAGGAGATTCATATTCTCTAAAACATCCGACTGGCCCATGATGTCACCCGGTGTTGTAAAACTTTTTAATGGCCCACTAAATCAGAATCATGGATTGGAGGCATTTAAGGCTAAGTGAAGACAGGATAAGGTTATGGGGTGAAAGAGGGAAAGCAGGATGAATATAGAGACATGAAAAGAGAGAGAGAGCAAAATGACCTTCCTGATGTCATAACACAAGCAATATCCTAATGAATGTTCACAACAGTACATAAAAAGCTCTTTGTGTTTTTGCAATGCATTAACCTCTAAAATTACAATAACCTTCGGATTGAACAAAATTATAATTTCCGCCTCTTAACCTTAACCAAGATGTAACAACCAGGTATAAATGGGGTTTTCAGGTTTGAGGTACCTCCAAGAATAAACTAAACCATGTCTTAAAATGTTGGGGATATTGGCTGCTCTGATAAACCTGCCATATAAAAATAACAATTCACATAGCTATACACCGGCCAAGCTCAAAAAAGGCAAAACAATATTTCTCTTGAGAGAAAACCTTGAAAGCAAGTTATTGCACCGTTAAAATGAGCTCTAATCTGTTGAGTGAAACAATTCTTTATGTAACCTGGGAGCAACAAGCAATACAGCTTTTATTAATCAAATCACTGTTCTTTGACCTCACTTCACACAGCAGGACATGAGACAGGTCTGGGATCAGTCCAGCAGGACCTGAGAAATGATTGGGTCCGGGCATCTACGTACCGACAAGAAAGACTTGTTTCTCTCAGAGGGAAAAAGGAAATCAGTGACTATATCTAGCAAAAGTTCTCATGAATAAAACATTGTGGGTAGGGAGTGGAAACAGACTCATTCTTGTAGGTCAGGTTGTGGTTGATTTCCACAGGGAGCTGCGTGCACTTTATTAACTGGGCCTGCACTCACCTGCTGGAACTGGACTTGAGCACCCAGTGTGAGCGCCAAGAAGATACTGTTGCAATTACAAATAAAAAAAATTACTGTTTTAACACCAGAAGCTTCGCTATGTTCCTATTGAAGCTTTTGGAAATAAGATGTCAGAGTCTGTGTGGCCTCATGTGAGTGCTTTATATATTGTGAGTGTATTCAGTGGGTTTTATCGTTTAAGGAATAACTAGATTGAGCTTGTTGAGCATCTACCTCATGTATAGACTATGTTTGGACTTAACCACCCAGGTACCTCACCCCATATATATATATATATATATATATATATATATATATATATATATATAATTCGTTCTAATTTTTTAAATAATTAATAAATGTTAACTTCCACAAAATACATGTTATTATAGTTCAGGCTTAAAAATCAACACTCATTTTTTTTTATATACAATATGCAACAGGGGGTCCCAGCTGCATGTCTCCATCCATCAAGGCTTGAAGACCCCTGCTTTTGAATAACTTTCTTTAAGTACAATCAGTATCAGTAACTAACACTACATTATCAATAACTGTGCTTATTCAAATAGCTATTAATAATGTCATAAAAAATTCCAAAAATCCTCTAATCTCTTTACTAACCCCCTGCTGCACTCTTATGGAGCCCCAGTGCTTGAAACCCTGGATCTATATTATAAGCCTGCTGAAGCGGATTATGTTAAGATGCATCTAGTCTCTCTTCTGAGATTTTATATTTTGTTTTTTTATTAAGATTTCATTGTAGTAGCTATTGATTCATGAGTCACTGAAGTTAATCTCAGAGCACAGCCCTGTGCATTCACAGTTCTGCACCTGACCACTAAGTGTCACTGCTGCAGTTTGGAAACTCATGGGAATCTCAAAGAAATGAGGCTGTAGGCAGCATGAGCTGTTCTGGTAAACCCCATACTCTCATACTGAATTTTGTCTAAAAAGTACTCATAATCTTTCTACAAATAGGTACTCACGTCAAAGTTTGTTTTGGGCATTTCCTAAGCAAATTTACATTATACTGTTTAAAATATAACTAGATGAGAAAAATGAAAACATTCAAACACTCTCTAATGTAAGATGATAAGAGTTGATCTGACTAAGGAAGCCCCAGTCTATGTGATTGTGAGGAGGAGAATGAGTAAATAAATAAATAAAAAAAGCAGTTGATATTTCTTTGTTTACATTCAGGCGTGATGTTAGCAGAACGCCTACATCTATACAGACACAGCCGATCTATTTCAAGAGAAGAACTGAACTGAAGCTCACCCTTTAAAAAGTTTGAGATATGAGAGAGGAGATGAAAAGAGCTAAAATCTCACTTTCTGGCCAGAGTCACGGACAGACAGACCTTTGAACGAATGCTTTTGTCAGAGCTCTGTCTGAGTTACACCGCTGTTAATATCTTGCTCAATTAAAATGCCTGCTGCGATTAGCTGGATCTCTTAAAAGGCACTTTGAGCCAAAATGGTATTAACAGGCTCATTGATTCCTGGCATAACCATCTTTCAGTCGGCTCATCAGCACCGGTAATCACGCAACTCAGGCCATTACAAACTACATGGCTGCCAGTGACCCCTGACCAGCTGGCTAATCCATCACTGACATTTAAAACAAAAACGCTATCTTCAGGTACAGTGGTCCTGGAGGAAGCAGGGCAGGACAGGAGACCTCATGCAACTGGCTAGGCTCCAGGAACATGAAGATAAAGAGAAGACCTAAGCTGATAACAGGCACCATTGTTGTTCAATCTCACTGTAGAAGATTTGGCATGTTTTGGTGCCCTTAAAAGTTCAACTGAAATTTAAATTCTGTCATAATAACTCACACCCATGTTGGTTCAAACCCATATGACTTTCTTTCTTTCTCATATGGAAAACTAAAAGGCAACTTTAAAGAATTTTTTTTTTGCTACAAAAAGGACACAAAAGCACCTTAGAAGAATCTTTGAGTAAGGAAAAGGTCAACATTTAAATTTAAGTTAAACTTGAGATACAGCCTAGATTTCCCTGGACATTCATAATAGATGTACTGTAGCAATACTTGAAACCAGCTGTTTTGAGATCTTTTCATTCAGTGAATCAGTTGATTGAGTTCACAAAACTGGTGTAAATGATTAATAAACCAGTTGTACTTTTGAGGAAGACCTTTTAAACAAATCAGCCAATTCTGTTCACAGGGCTAGTGTCAAAGACTTGTTCGCGTGTCAGACTGATTTGGTTCTCATTGAGTTCAACTTAATATTAGAATTAACATTAACAGCTAAAAATAGAGCACATGGACTACTGTTATCATGCTTTTGCATCCTTTTATGAAATTGGTTCAACAGAAACCAACCGAGTCTTTGAAACCAAAGTCAGTCATATGGTTTTGGAAAAACTTGAGGTTGAGTAAATGACGACAGACTTCTCATTTAATTTTCATTGTGGATAATCCCTTTAAAAGCACCTTTTTATGTTCCTTCTTCTCCCAAAGTAATATTAACTTGTGAAAAAAAAAAAGATTAATTCCTTATTTTAACTTGTGTATGAAGGCAGAAATGCTGCTTTATTTCATGGTTAATCTGATAAATAATTACCTCTTTTTCAAATTGAATAATGTTTTTATCCACTTCCTACATCTAAAGCAGATATTTTAAGTAGATCAATGTATGTTTTATTCAGATCTTGGTGTGTGCCCGAGGCTAGAATGCAAAGCGAGTCAGCATTAACATCGGAAATGTAAAGATGGTGATTTGACTCATTAAAGGCTGCTGTATCAGAACTCATGCTAATGCAGGAAGACAGAGCAGAAACATGATGAGGCCAAGCTCCAGACTGTCTGCCCTGCATCTGCGAACACAGGTGATGGAACTCCCTTAGGAAATCACAGCTGCAATGATTTAGGCCTCAGTCTAAAAGCTAGTTGTAAATTTGACTAGTCATCCAACAATGGACTCGTTTTTTATGAGGTGGATTTATCCCCTTTAATGCAGCTGCACATACACACGTAAACAAAACCGTTGTTCCCTGCTTATAAACTAAGTCAGGTTAAAAGTCCAAATGTAAAAAACATGCAAAGCAATTTTCATAAGGGTAAGACCAATTAGTCGACCAGTCATTCAACTAACCTACTAGTCAATTTTGGACAATCCTGAAATGATACTAAGCCTCAATGCTAGCATGCTAAATGTAAGAACTGAAACACTCCTTCAAAAACATCACACTCAAAAGCATTAGTTGAAATCAACATGAGGTTGGTTAAAAAAAAAAAAGTCTTTCAAGATGAATGATCAAGACAGTCTCGCTTGCTAAGCTAGTTTAACAACCTGCTGAGAAAAAAACAGCACACCAGGAACCAAAACACAACGTGCTGCTGACTAGCTAAGCTAACCTTTCTAGCAAGAGAGCGAGAAGAATGAGAGTGAGGAGAATAAGAACAAACGACGAGAGGTGTAAAGTGTTTCAGGCATTAGTTTTTGATCGAAGCCACCTCAGTGAGAGCGAGACTGTGCAGATGTAGCAGCAGGAGCTTTGGGCTCAGTAGGGACAGGATGAACTCCCTGACACTTGCTGCAAGTGCCCCTGCTGGTTAACCATGTCACACGCACTGTCTCAACTTCTCACAAATTAGTGCTCTACACTAGTTTGTGCTTAATAGTAATTGCAGGAAGATAAGAATTGTGGGTTTTAATATGTTTCTTTAAGCTTCAGTGTAGATAGATGTTTAAAAAATTATGCTCACATTTAGCCATTACTGGACATCATTTACATCTACATCTTATTTTAGATGCAACCACCTAGCACTGAGGCATCAGTATTTGAGCCGTGTGTATGCAAAGGCAGTGGTTCCCAATCCTGGTCCTTGAGAACCCCCAGCACTGCACATTTTAGATGTCTCCCTATTCAAACACACATGATTTAACTCATCAGGTCATTAGTGAAGACTCCAAGACCTCAAATGTGTGTGTCAGATAAGAGAGACACCAAAAACGTGCAGTATTGGGGGTTCTCCAAGACCAGGATTGGGAACCACTGTGCTTAGGGTTCTAGTAACACCCTAGAACAGGGGTGTCCGAACATGGTCCTGGAGCAGAATTTAACTTGCCATGCCTTAACACACCTGCTTGGAATATTCTAATATGCCTAGTAAGACCTTGATTAGCTTGTTCAGCTGTGTATAATTGGGGTTGGAGCTAAACTCTGCAGGACAGTAGCCTTGAGGAGCAGTATTGGACAACCCTGCCCAAGAAACCCTAGCATCCACACAGCAACGCACATTTTTTTTTTTTTACAGACACCCTAAAAAACTCAAACTTAAGATGCACTGAGCTCAAGTTTGGGTGGTTTGTATCCTAGGTTATACTCCAATAGATGTGGACACAGTGCATGAAGGCAGCAGGTTCAAAGGTCCCTAGATTTATTTTGATTACGGCAGCGCCTCACCCCAAAATGCTACAGGGTGTGTCTGTCTGCAAATATGAATTTGCTCTTAACACAAAACCAGAACTTCAGAGACTCTTGTGAGAAAGAAAAAGAAAAAAACACTTTTAAATTTGTGCTCTTGCAAAGTAGAGGAACAAAAGTGTCAAATGACTGCAAACCATCAGACATTCACTTCACGTTCGACGCTCGCATCACCCACAGTGAAGGTTTGTGGCTTGCAGTGCCTCTCTTTGAAAAGTTGAGCAATGCCTTTGGGTAGATAATATATTTAAACACTCTGATCAACATTTTATAAGCATATAAAGCAGACAGAATACGGAGGGTTGTCTCTCCCCTTGAGTGTCCCAGTCTATCCTCCAAGGAACATGAGGAGTTTTTCTCTTTCTCTTCACCTCATTCTGCTTACTGCTCGATATATCTTATCCCAGAGTTGCTCCTCCTGCTAATGAAGGCCATTTCCTCATGTGGAATGAGAGGTTACTAAGTCACCGCATCCATAAAACTGTGATGACCTGTAGAGTGTCCGATAGCAAGGTGTCCTTCCAAGAACTGTCGCTCACTCAACATGGTCACTGGGACCCAATGAATGTGGGTCAGAGGGAAGGTTATAAATTAGTATGAAAACACCCACTGTTCTTTCCGCCCTCCATCCCAGTCTGCTTCCTTATTATCTGTACAGTGTGGCTGAACATGGAGGATTCAGATTGCTTTAGACAGAGAGTGAAATGAAAGGGAGCTTTTTCATTCCTTTGATCACAGAGCTTCACACTTCTGTATCTTTCCTCTGTTCTTTTCTTCGGGAATCGTCAGAAGAGCTGCGTGGCCCATCATGAGCTGCAAGGATCTCATCAAGAAAACATCTAAGGGCTGTAATTATTCAATCCTGCTACTCATTAAGAAATCTTCTTGCCCATTCTTCAGAGAGACAAAGATGGAAAGAGGGAGAAGGAAAGAGGAACAACTGTTAAGTGCAGCCTGTGCTATTCCGAAGTCATCAAAAGTTGGCACTGGAACGGTTAACCCAAAATTTTATTCACTTTGCAAACACACAATGCACATAAAATGGAAATAGAATGGTTAACAATGGACAGAAGATTTTCAATTAGTCTCAGCCTCATAGTCTGTCCTAAGTCAGGTTTTTATTGGGAGCTACACTAATGCTTTTGAACACAAAATAATCATTGTATTTGGAGTTTGCTAGGTTAGTGGCATAACATTTTAAAAAAAAAAAGATATTCACAGTTTTGTTTGAGTTACTTGGTACCAATTAAACTAGATATCCATGAGCGGAGCGAGATATATTATGCTTTGTTTTTGGAGTTATGTCTATGAAATAATAAGTACTTAGTATTTATTACTTCTGGATGAGAAGACAATCACATTTCATATTTCTTTGAACATTTTTTTTTGTCAAATTTTAATTTAAATTTTTAGTAATAAAGTGTAGTTATTTAGTATTTTTGTAATTATCGCATCTTGTTTTTTTCAAGTAATTATTTGTATTGTTATTCAGAAAAGTCAAATGACATTTACAATAATATACAGCAGCTCTTCCATTCACTTTTCCAATTAAAACCAAAATTATGCTACAAGTGCATCAAACTTTAACACTGCTTTCCTAACACTTACAATAGAGGGTTAAATCTGAAAACAGAAAAAACAGAGGACACATTGTAAGTGGAATGTTAACAAAATGGCTGATTCAGCACTGAATGTGTCCAAAAATTGTGAGAAACTTCTTTAAAATGAAACAAGCTCACCTGCTATCAAGCCCAAATTGGAGGGGAGCAAAAACCTTTTTCCTGATCTGACAAATTGGAGCTTTTTGAGCAAGCACTGCTGTGTATAAAGTACTTCTTCTTGTCCCAAAAATGAAAACTATGAGGGATAAAGTGAGCAATTCATGCAGAAAACCTGTGGAAAGGGCTGTTCAGGGTAACCGGTGATGCTTCCTACAAGCGGGCCTGATCGAAACCAGCGTGATGTTTATTTATGTCCATGTGCTGAGGGTACCATGTGAAATCTGCAATATTGAACAAACACCCTAGCCATCCAGCACGACTCATCCTTTCAAACTGCGATAGCTGTGAGCAAAGAAGTGCAAATTCAGATTGCAAATGCTGGCTTGTTTCTGAGAAAGAGAATAGAATGAATGAGATAGCAATAGAACAAGAGAGATAATGCAGAGAGAAAGAGAGAGGAGGGAAATCAGTGATTGAGATGATGGGTCCCATTAAAGAGAAATGGCGAGAAAAGACAAACTTTAAACTGACTTTGAAGCAACAGTCCTTTAAATAAATCATGTTGTGAGTCTCCCAAAATGGAGCCTGCATCCGGCACCTGCGTCTCTTTTTAATAATTCATTTCCTGTCACAACCAGACATTCCTCTAAAGGGTGTGTGTATGGTGTGTAAACTTGTTTGTGTGTGAGAGAGAAGGAGGGTGTTTATCTCTTTTTATCAGGTCTTTAAAACGTAAACATTAGAGGTTCGCATAGGATAGACAGCTTGCACTTACAATGAACTGAAAGAAACAATGACGAGTTTGAATTCTGCAATTTAAAGTAATAAAAGAGGAATTAATAAATGAGAACATATTTAATGTCATTGGTTTAAAAAATGCCAAGGTTTCTTAGCAACAGAAATTATTCACAAGTATAAAGGTCAGTCTCTAGGGGAGACCGGGGCAATTGTAACATTAAAATCATTTGAAAAGCTACCAAATAAGATAGACTGATTACTTTTATTCTGCACACACTGAGTAGAGTTCTCTATGTCTGCCTGAGACAAATATAGTTATTATAAAATACAGTAATATATAGTTATTGCACTGTGAATGTTTTTGCAAAATAAAATAAACTCAATAAATAAATAAAATCGACATAAAACTGAGTGCGAATAAATGACAGAAATAAATTCAATGTTATAAAGGAATCTTTTCCATCATATATTTATTAATGGTGAAATTACATTATACAGGTAGATATATCAATGTTGAAAAAGATGTAGTTAGATTTGTAGCATTCTGAGAGTTATGAAGGATTATTGCAGGTTACACTTGCTCCTGCATTTGGGATGAACCATATTTTATCCATTCATCTATCTATAAAAGCTTTTAATATCTAATATGGCCAAGAATGTGTGATTACATTGAAAATGTTTGTTTCGTTTTCCACCTATTCATCCATCTTTTTTATTCATCTGTATACCCTTAATAAGCTGCCTAGCCAGCCGACCATGAAAAGGAAGGAGAGGCAGAGCGTAAAGGATAAATATGAGGAAGACGTTGAGAAACTAATAGGCTGAGTTTCCTTTCTATAGCAGAGAAAACAAATGATACATTTATCAGTCTATAAATAAGGGGCAGCCAAAGATCAATAGCAATATGAAACCAAGGGGGTGTGTTTATGGACCTGCCACAAAAGAGAGGGAGAGTTAAACAGAAAACTTATATTATGAACAGAAAGTTACGAAGGCTTTCACAGGCTATAACTGATTGGAGACGGCTCTTTCAACTGTTGGTTGATTCCCTGGCTTATTTCCTGGCCCCAGCCCTACATCAGAAAACAGCCTGGGGTAATGACTGAATGGCCGGTTAGCAGTAGAGAAAAGGGAGTGAAAGAGGGAAAGATAGAGACAGATTGAGAAAATAAATCAGGTATGGGGAACGGTTTGAAGTTCAGCCTAAAACCTCCCCAAGGGTTCATCTCCATCTCCAGAGTTGGGTTTGGAGTCTCCTGCTGTATCCAGACCAGCTCTGCACACTCAAAGGACTCCATACACTCATCTGAGTGACAAACACATCCTTAAAGATGGAGTATGTAATATTGATAGCTAGCAGTTATAATGGTTTCTGCAGTCCAAATTCAAAATATTAGACGGGGTTGTTTTTCCTCACACTTAGCGGGTTGCCAGATTGAGGACACACAACAGGAACAAGCACAATTGACAATTAAAGGCAACAAGCCTTACACTGTAAGTTTATGAGTTGATTTGTCATTGTTTTATTATGCATCTGGTCATAGAGCATTTTAAATGGATGCTGAGGCTTTTTAGGTCAGGTAGAATCTGTGTTCTCTGAACCAGTTCGTTTGGTGGCTTCCATGGCTGAAATACTCTGTGTTTTCCACCAACTGGCAACCCGGGTAAATTGGAAGTGGGTGAAATCACACAGACTAGTATGTGAACTTAGCATATTTCCTAAATATCTGCCAACATACCTAAATACCTGGTGTTTTTATACTTTATACAGTCAAAAAAAAAAAAAAAAAAGCAAAAAGGCCTAATAAATACATACAGCACCTTTAAATCAGTAAAGAGCTCCTATAAAAGAAATACATTGTGTGATACACCCATGTGTAGTCACAATGAATGTTTGTTTTATTATTAATATTTATGATGTGACAAAAAGGGGATAAAAAGATAAAAAGCGAATAGCTTGTTTACGGTGGCTAATTGAGTCTTTCAGATGAAAGTAAAGATTGGTCTGTGTTGTGTTTGTGATCATCAATTCCCATGCTTATAATAATACATTTATTCCAGTATGTGATAATTGAATAGAAACATTTGTGTCAAGTGTAACCGTAACAATTTAAACGATACAAGATAACAGATGCATGATGAAGACAAATGAGTTTAATAGTTCAATTGTAACGTTAAATGGTTATATAAAAGAAGCGTTCACAGAGAAAATGAAAAAAAAAAAAATGGCTGACTGAAGGAAAATTGTAATTGGAAAGTGTATTTTGTGTCAGACTGATAAGTATACAAGCTATAATGATTAAATGTGTTAATTTATAGGAGTGATGAATAAGAAACAAGTATTTGAAGACTTTATTGTTGTGAAATAATTTAAAAAGAATGGTGAAAACACTGAAAGAGAATTCATTACTATACTGTAGATATGATGTTAATGTTAATAAAGAGACGCTACAAGCTGTGCCTGAGGAAAGCCACAGAAGTTTGCACGTGCTTTTGTTTCTCCTGATAATTTAGGTACTTTTAATCTGTTTACATATTCAACTCCTGGGACCTGTAACAATTGCACACATCATACTGTACACAGCTTCTTCACTGGATGCCGAAATTTTTACACTGTATAAGGAAGTTTAATACTGTAAGAACAACCTTTATACTGCATTAGGACACTTTAAAAAGGTACAAGAACCCTCACACTGCATAAAAAATACATTGAATTCAGAACCATTACACCCCACAAGAAACCTTCACACAAACAACTTCTGAACCTTCAAAGTGAATAAATACCCTTTAAACTGCACTTAGAAAACCGAACAAAGAGCCTATACACTGTATGATTACCTTCTTACTGCACAAAGCAACTTCAAACGTGCACTAAGGTCCTTTAAGAGGAACTTTTAAAATACATGCAAATAATCTTTACACAAACCAGCTTTACATTGCACAGCAAACTTGTAGACCTCTGCAAACAAACTTTTTACTGCATAAAGGAACTTTACACAGAATGAGGACGCTTTACAGGACATGAAGACAAACATTTACACAGCATGGCATACAATTAAATATAGAATAAAGAATAAATAAAGAATATTCACATTACATGAAGAAATGTTGTGCTGCATGAACTTTGCAAAGAAAAAAAAACAAAAAACCTTCACACTGTATTTCAAAGAATCTTTGCACTAGACAAAGAAACTTTACACAACATACTCGTAGATGTCTGCGAACTTTACACTGCATAAAGGACCGTTATACAGAATGAGTAACATTTACATGGCATTAAGACCAGAAATTTCACAGCATGATATACAGTTATACTGCATAAAGAACTCAAAACTCAAACTCTCCAAACAAACCGACACAGCAATAAGAATGTTTCCATAACTGAAGAACCTTCACACTGCATCAAAAGCCCATATCTATCAAACAAGCAGTTTGGGCTGCTCTGCAAAAAAACTTACTTAAAAATCTTCAGCTGATTTATGGGAAGGGCAGCAGTGCTCACCTTCAGAGTTCAGACTTCATAGACTATATAAAGTGGATTGTCATAAAATTCAATGAGCTGTAATGAGGCCTGAATGAGTTCATGATTTATTCAATCTCTTGCTCTACTTTAAAGCCATATTTTTTAATAAACGCCTCTGTTTAAATGCCTCTGTGGCCTCGGCACCTGTCTAATACTCTCTGAAGCTTACTATTGCATAATGAAATACTACTGTGCTCACTTCTTTAAAACCACTGCTGTTTTGAGCTAGATCCGGTAAAGTGTTTTATACAAGTAACTGTAGCATTTCACTAGGGTCAGAATCAAGGTTCTCTTTACAGCACGTCCAGTGTGCTTTAATGCAAAGCTTTGGACACAAGAGACCACAAAGATACTTTTTTAGCTGCAAGTATATCACAAACACACACATACTTACACAACCTTGAAGTACTACACAGACAATAATCTAAGCTAAGATGAAATAAGCAAATATTTATGTGGCTCATTGCACATTGCAGCATATGAGGAAAAGATACTGCACAAACCCAAATGTAGCTAACAAATCTTTTCATAATAGGGGGATTTAAGGAAGCAATCAATCTCCAGAAGTGATTGGGCTCGACCATTGAAACTCATGGGCTCTGTGAAGAACTCCCATGACCCCCGTACTGAAGCACGTCCAAGTTCAATTTGATCTTATATCTGATACAAAACATGATCAAGGAACTGTAAGGAGACTCTAGTGAAACGCTCTTTGGTCTTGTGACATTTATCTCTCTCTTATTCTCTCCCTCACTCTCGTCAAGAGTAGCTCAGGGACAGATGGTTGGTCGGATCATGATAAACGCATGAGATGTGATGGATGGCTGCGCTGTTGGGTAACAGCTCAAGACAAGAGGGAAGCCACCACACAAATGACACGCAAGACACTGATCTCTGTCTACATCTCTGGCAGTGTATGTGTGCATTTTTTAAAGATTGAGCATATACTTAAAATTTTGACTCATGAAGATTCACAAGAATGCTAAACAAATACCGTAAGCACATTAGTCATGGTGTATTCTGCAGCAATTTTGATGATAAATACCAGCTTGTGACCTTGTAATCATTTTTTCCCGTAACTGAATTATCAGTGTCTCAATGTTGAGTGGATCAATTCCCTTGCTAGTGTCCAAATTCATGTGAACCACATACTGATTCACGTCACAGGTAAATGGCAGGAAGAGTTGAAGAGTTGATTGCCAGTAAGTATAAGTTATGTATCACAGGGACATTTATAATTATAATGACTAATTCATCTGAGTCTTTAGTCAAGAGTTTGTGTCTAAGGAACATATCTCACCCTTGCCTTCCTGTGGAGGCCCTCAGGCAATCCTCTAGGCCCCCCACTAGCAAATGTAATCATTAGCTACAAAATAATTTACCCCCTATCAGAGCTGTGTTACTGTGTATGTGTGTGTTCACAGCCAGACCAGTGAACAAGCTCCACACGGAGAGGAGAGAAGCTGGGGAGACCTCACTTACTCTGAAATAATATTACTAAACTTATTAAAATACTACAGGTTAGTGGATTCGTATTATCAAACATCCTAAATGTAACAGTAACACAAAGGGCAGTTAAACACTGCATCATGCAAATGAAGTGCAAACTTTTTGGTGCGAACAAATTTCAGCTAAACGTGTGATGAAAATACATGCATACATCTGAACAGAAAAGTCCTGAAGGCCAAAGAGGAACAATGGCTTATCTTACATTAATATTATATATTTTATGCTGTATCTTACACAATAAGACAGAGATGATATATATATTTTTCCTGCATAATTTCACAATATTTCTGCATATATTTTCGATGCCTGCAAGGGTAATGCATTAAACATTTCTTTCAGTCTTACAATTAGCATACAGTCTACTTTTTTCAGTCATAAGGTGCCCTAAAGGTCAGTGTCAAAAAATTTATTAAAATAAATAACAATTAAATAAATAAAATAAGTCACTAACTGTTAGCATACATAATCAAATCAGAATCGATACTGTGAAATGCTACAACAAAAAAATAATTTCTGACATTTGACTGCTGCAAAAAAGGACATCTTATAACTATGGAAAATAACTCTCGTTAGGTAATAAAAAACATTTTACAATGACTGGATGAATATATTCTGTGCCTTCACAGACTTACAATACAGCACCCACGTTTAAGTTTGCGGTTCTCGACTGGTGAGTTTCATATGACGATGCTTGTAAAAGCTGCCAGCTGCTGTCGGGATTAGAGAAAGTCAAACATGTTTTTTAATTGGGAGCTGCAGATAAGAAGGGCAGGTGGCAACCTTATTCTTATTAAACCAGAAAATCTCTACTTCCAAAAATTATGGCTCTGCTCCAGACCAGCCTTCCTCACTCCCAAGAGGTGTACTCCTGTCCTCCTTCAACAAACAAACAAAACCTCACAGAGGAGAGGAAAAAAACATCAGGTTCAGGAATTGGCAAGCACATCATTTTAGAGAGAGATTATATCTGTTGACTTGCCATGATAGTTTTCAAATCGGCAATAAAAATGCCATGGCTCTGGGTAAAATTGGGGATTTGAGAGGGATTGTGGTTGAATCTAGTAAACAGACAACAATGGCATGTGTGCAAGCAGAACTGCACCCTCCCAAGCAACCCTGATTTTTCCAGAATTTCCACATCTTCGGGGAGGCTGGTAGGAAAGCAATCTCTCTACTCTTTAGATTTCAGTCTTTTTTCCTGCATTTCCAAATCCTTTCCTGCTCAATCTATTTTTCTTGCCTTTTCTTCTTTTCCCCGGGTTGCTTGGAAGGTGGCTGATTTCTCTTAGAGCCACACCCCACTAGTTCTGAACGGAGGGCGAGAGTATCTACTGGGCTCCTCTGCTTTTCACAGAAAGATTGAACGACTCTTGGGGAAGGAATCGGGTCTCTGCATCACAGGAAGCACTCTGGGAATCAACACGGCCGTAGGTCGTTCACCGAATATCCTAATATAACCGCATGACCTTCTCTCACTCTCTCTCTTTATCTGCTTTGAAAGTTTTCTCTCATTCCAAACACACCTTATCATTTCTCACAAGCCTATTCAACCTTTTTATTTCTCTTTTAAAGACTTTTTTGCCTACTTTAATTCTGCCCTTAAATCGCCTTTGTTGAAATGCTGAAAAGGGTCCAGTCTATAACGCATCATTTTAATAGCCCTGAAAGCTCTCATTTCATAAGATTCATGTCTGCTTTCATCTCAGTGTAGATAAACAATTTAGTTACTTTCATTCTTTGGCTACACAAATGATGTCTGTGTACCCACCCTGTGTTCACCGTGCGAATGAGATTAATGTTTGAATCTTATGATAGTATCTACAGCTTTAATCAATCACCATTAAATCAACATTAGACAATCCAATCAATCGCTCCAATTTGTTTTGCCATGTTGTTTTGAGTCCAACTGTTGTTTATCAAAGGCTATGTTAAGAATGGAATACAAGTGTACTGCTACACACAGGGTACAGACTACTGTTTGTTATAATAAATTTGAATGATGTGTTTTAAAATGCAGTACATTACTGAGCACCCAAGGGGACATGCTCATGGAAGAAAAATATGAGATGGGAGGAAAAATTTATTTCAATGTTTTTGTGTTCACTCATAAAACTTACTTTCGTAAAAAAAAATAAAAATCTGTTGCCCAAGTATTGTGTTCCTCCGAGAAATTTTAAATTTGCAAAATTTGGCTTTCTTTGTCCAAAAAATTCAGTACTGTTCTGTTCACCCAAGAAACTTTGCATTTTCCTTCCACCACATGTTATTTCCTTTAGAAAAGTTTTGAGAGTGGATGCAAAGGCATCTTTTTTCTTCTTTACTATCAACATATGACATGACCATTTTTAAAACTGTTCATGTCAGAGGACTGCTCTGGGATGAAATTATCCAAAACTCTAGCTTGCTGGGAAAGCCTCACAAGACAGTGCTTGTAGACTGAACTGAATTATAACTCTATATTTAAAAAGCATCCCAAACATTTAATATGAAAAAAAAAATATCACTATTTTTGTATAACTAATAAATCTTTAAAACATATGAGTTGGAAAAAAGACAATACCAATGATCGGGTCTCAAGGGGCTCATCTTATTTTGTGTAAATGTGTCTTAACTTTATAATTATGAGTTACAAATACAGACATAAACACAGCAAAAGAATGAGACTAAGCCGAAAGGCACTAAAAACAGATTACAGCATGTATTTATCAAAGTAATTAATGTTATTGTTTCAGCTTACTGCCTTTAAACCGGTTTGAGCGGCAGTCATTGAAAGTCCCTCATGTGTGCCCTATGAATATGTAACATTATACAATCTGTAGCCTTTTACCTCGACTTGGTGCATTAGTCTTCATGAATAATGCAGAGAAAAGTTTCCCTAGTGTGCACTGAGTCCCAATGTCCTGGATGTACAGCTCTCTGAAACTTTGCTGAAGATGCTCCTTTCTCTCAGCATCCCATTCGATCTGAAGATAACCTGCCCCTGGACACGTTTTAACTGGGGAACCCTTAAGCCTGCAATAGACCTGACTGCACTCTCTTCTCTCTGCAGGGATAAAGTCTGGAGGACTTCTGTCATTTTATGCTTCTCTGAATGTGGTTACACTTGGTAAATGCGAACAATGTTTGCTGAGAAATCATGAACAAAGCACATATGTGAGCCCAATAGGAAAACTGAAAAATATATATATATATATAAAAAAAAAGATATTAAAAATAAATAATTTGTAAATATTTTTATTTTTATTTAATAATAACAACATAACAGTATTCTATTTAAGTAACTGTATTTTATCTTGTTGTACACTCTCACTCTTTTGAAAAGGTACTGCCCCAGTGGCAGCTTTTGTACCTTTTTTTTCTGAGAGTGTACAGTTTGTTCCTTTACAACAAAAAATGTAAAGTTATATTTTTATATATATATATATATATATATATATATATATATATATATATATATATATATAATATATATATATATATATATATATATATATATATATATGGTAAATACACACTGAGACGACTATATGTGACAAAAAAGCCCATTTGGGACGGCATATCTTCATATGTGCGCTACATTTCAGACCTTGGTCTAAATGCAAAATGTCAAATGTCTTTCTGTCCAAACAATGGAGGATACTTCCTTTTTTGAAAACAAACTTTATTTTGCCATTCTTTTTTGTGTCACAGATAGAGCAAAAACAGCTTATCTCCTGTCTTTCTGAGAGGCTTTGTTGATTTTATGCGATTCATTCGAACTCTCCTATGGGAAAACCTCCATCCCCACGTACCCTTCCAGTATTGTGACTATTCCAACCCGTCCAGCATCAGAAAGCATGGCTGTGATCACCTATCTGAAGCCGGCGTGAGCCAGCCACGTTCTTATCGACCCGCCCGATTGGCTGAACGTCCCCTCTGCACTTCATTGCCCTGGAGACCAGAAGGATCGATATTCTTCCACGAGAAGAAATGATTGATCTTCCTCCAAGACCCTGTCCCTGCCTCCCCAAAACAAAACACTCCAGCGGAGGAGAAATCTGGCATAATGATCAACTTTAAGCGATTAGTAACGGCTCCAGCCAGTCAGCAGCACAGCTATGGGAACGAGGGACGGCAGATATGAAACAATACCAGACCTTCATATCAGCCGTGTGTGTGCCTCTGTATTACACATGAGACATAATGAGGATGTGACTCACAGCAAAATGTGTTTTTCAAAGACAGATCAAGCCAACATCCTGGTGGGATTCACACTTCAACATCTACAGTATCATCTCTGAGAGTCAGAGACACAGGACAGGCCATCGAGAGAAAGAGAACGGTACAAATCTACTGGCAGGTAAAAAAAAAGCAAAAAGGCACTTGAATATCAATGAGTGTCATTTTAAACTCTACATTTAGGTTTATGGCCTCGAGGTGGGAACAGAGGAAATATTTTTTCACAAAGCCCACACGGGCTCTGGTTAAAGGCAATGTTTTAATGAGAAGAATACACTGGCAAACACAAAATGAGGTGTTCGGGGAGGCACAAACGGCAATATTTACCGCTCTATCCACTGGTCCCATACTTCTATCACCCTCGTCTCTCATCTTCAAAGCCCAACGGCTGGTGGCATGGAAAGAGGGCTCCCCCCTTGTGAGCAAGACACAGAAAGGGCAGCGGCAGGGGCTGGAGGAAGCCTAAGTGGCCCTGGCTGAAGGGTGTCTTTATTCCCCGCCAAGCGGGCTCGCTGCCTGGGCCGTGATTAAATAGAGGCCCTGGTGGGAGGCCTTCAGCTGGTGGAGCTCATCTCCGGCAGCTCCCCGCAGCCCTTGTTCTCTGAAGAGGAGGCTGGGGGGTATGAGCGGAGTTGCAGGGTGGGCGAGGGTCTTTGCTCTGGGTTTGCTATAATGAGAGGATGATCATTCGAGTCTGAGGCTGCTGGAGTGTGCATTGGCAACATGGTTCAAACTGACTGTTCAGTATATGTGTAGCTCTGTGCCTTGCAGAGGTGTTTATTACTTGACAATGAGGCATTTATAATGGATCTTGTTAAAGCTGATTTGGCAAGATATATATATATATATATATATATATATATATATATATATATATATATATATATATATATATATATATATATATATATTAAATGAAGTATCTTATGCTCACCTGGATTAATTTAATAAAAAAAAAACTCAAATTAATATTGCTAAATATTATTACATTTTAAAATAACTGCTGTCTATTTAAATGTATTTTAAATTAAATGTATTCCTATGATGGCAGCCATTATTCCAGTCTTCAGTGTCACGATTCTTCAGAAATCATTCTAATATGCTGATTTTTATTATTATTGATGTTGAACAGTGTTTGAAGCTTAATGTTAACATAAAAAATGTATTCAGCAAATACACTAAGTTGATCCAAAGTAACTGTAATGTTACAAACTATATCTATTTCAAACAAACACTGTTCCTTCTATTTCTGAAAATTCTGAAAAAAACATTAACACAGTTTTTTACAAAAATATTTACCATCAAAGAGTAAATCACATTGTAAAAACTATATAAAATAAGAAAATAGTTGTTTTAAATTGTAATAATGTAATATTATAGCATAATATTACTATGAATGAACATTATGAACTAATTCATAAATTTACGACAAAGAAAAAAGTACTGATTAAAAAAAAACAATAAAAAATCTAGTATTTCATCATTTACAAAACTGAAAAATGATATTGTCGTTACATCTCTCTCCCTTTGCTTCAAGCACCAAGATTTTCAGCTGCAACCTGGTAATGCACACGTACTGTTTGTCTTTTTACTTATTTATCAAACCCTTGCCTGACAAAGTGTGCCTCCTAAGCAACTGTTGACTATCACAGGCATGTAGTATCCCTGTCTGCATCCCCTCACTGTGAAAAGAGGCAAACTAAGAGCAAAAACACACTAAATGAAATATAAATGTGGAGGAAAGGTCTGGGATATACTCCTACAGCACTTTATCGATTGCATTCTCTTTTCCAGAAGCAAGGAGACTGCAGAAGACCCCTTGCAGAAACTCAAGCCTCCCCAAACATAGAGCTCCGTTTTGGGGGCAAAATAAATAGATCCCACCCCATCTGAGGCAGTCTGCCAACACAATTTGTTTTCTTGATCTGAGGTATAGATGCATGGGCTCACAAACAAGAATCTGATACTTCCAGCGACTCACGCAAAAGCTCAGACTCATGACAAATACAAACAAGAGACTTGAAAATGAATGAAGACTAGAATTAAACTAATTATGCAGCTTTATGCAGTAAAGTGGGGTCCATATGTCTGAGACCATTTATTTTGCATTTTCATTATATTTTATATTGTCAGCAGCATAACAATTTGAGTGAAAAGATGAACTTCTAAATGTACAGTACATGAATTTCTCAATATATAATATTTAATAATAAAATATTTGTGTTCCCCATTTGCTTTTATATATTATTATTTTTTTTTTTTATTTTTTTTTTTTTTTTTGTTTTTTTTTTATTAAAGCACAATGGGGATAAACCTATACTACTAAGCCAAATACTATTTAAAAGCGTATAAAAAAAAAAAAAAAAATTGTATAACAATAACATATATATATATATATATATATATATATTGTATATATATATATATATATATATATATACATATATATATATATATATACAATATATATATATATATATATATATATATATATATATATATATATATATATATATATATATATAAATACCATTTGTCTTAGTATTTAGTTTGCCCCCATTTCACTTTAAGTATCATTATTATTATTGGCGTTATTATTATTTAATATTTTTGTGTAGTAGTACTAGTAGTAATAATAACAATAATAATAATAATAATAATAAGATAATAATAATAATAATAAAATATTAATGTTCATTTTAATACTGTTTGGCTTTGTATTAGGTTTGTCCCCCATTTGCTTTAATTATTAATATTAGTAGAAGCGGTAGTAGTATGTGTGTGTTTTTTTTTTTTTTTACATTTTAAATTTATTTTATTTTACATTTTAAATTGAATTGGCTTAGTATTTGGTTGGTCCCTTTTTATTTGGAATATTATCATTATTCTTCTATAAATATTCATAATAAAATGTATGATCTTATTATTATTAAATGTCCTTCCTTTAAAACTAGGATTAAATTGGATAAATTAGATTTTGAATCCCAGATTTTTAATGTGCTCTCAGACATTGTGACTCCACTGTATGTTCAATTACGTAAATCTGAAACATTTGCTAAACTTCTTTGGAAGTTTCAACAAACATTCTGCCTTTAATTGACCTGGTTTATGGCTTAAAGTAATGTTGTCTTCCGCTATACGCTAAAAGCTATTTCAGTTTAAAAACAACAACAGTACTGGTTTCATCTTTGTGGATTTTAACCGGGCTAAGGCTTTCTCTTTTGGTGAGTGAGGGTATTTGTGTGCGCAAATATATGCGAGTGGGTGATGTTTGATGAGCCGTAGTTTCTCTCGTTGTAGGGTGTCTCGTTCTCTCTTCCTAATTGGAGTCTCTGTACAAACACAATCCGAACGTCCCAACACAGCATCACTTGCGCACACCCACGCACAAACACGCATACAAAGCCACGGACAGCTCGTTTTGTGTGATGACAGTCACCTCTAGCATCTCTGCAGCCAATTAAATGTGTTTTCAAGACTTGTCAGATCGTTTTCCCCTCCCCCTTCCTCCCTAGTGTACATGTTCGTCTTTACACATCAATGGGAATGTGTCACAACCAATGGCAGGCCGGCCTCTAAAGAGCCATGAAGGGTTGAAGGACACACACGGAGGTCTTGCACTGCAAAACCCTGTAAAAAACCCACTCAGTTCTTACATTGCAAAGCACTGTAAATATACATCATGCATGTGTAATGCATATATATATATATATATATATATATATATATATATATATATATATATATATATGGGTAATGTATATATAAGAAGTGACCTAACCTCTCTCCCACATACAGTACTAGCTGTATATTTAACAGCTCATTTGCACACACATAAACATACATCATTTCACTCCTACACATATATAAACACTCTCCATTATGTGCTATTCTTCTGGAGATCACTGGTGAAAGGATACTCCCCAGCATGCTCCACTGCTACCCTGTAGTTGATGTAGATGTTGCAGGGATGGAAGTTGAAAATGAACAGCAGGTTTGCACGTTCAGACATGATCACCTTGTCAGCTTGATTTAAAGTCGTGACCGCTGCCTGTTAGAAGCAAAAAACAAGATGTCAATGACTGTCAAACATGAATAATCTCAGAGAAAGCTGGTAATGTTCTGATGTAGCTCACATATCATGTTTTTTTTTTTGTTTTTTTTCTAAAATTTCTTGGAAAAATAAAAACAAACAAATTAAACAACTGTTGATGAGATTTAAGAAAAAAATTGTTTTTTTTTATACTAGCTGGTATGTTTTTTTTGTTGGTTTTTTTTTTTTTTTTGTTGTGTTTTTAGAGGGTTTTCAAGCTAGGTAGTCAAGCTAGGCTTGGAGACTAGCAGATTGATCATCTAAAATGAATTAAAATGGTTTTGGTGAGGTTTGGGGGACCAGATCAGAACCACTGAACCAGCTTAAGCTTAAAGAGTATAAAGCTGTTTAAAGTAAAGTAAAATTAAATAAATGTTCTGATATAAAGAATAACTTATACAAGACAGAAGTGGCAGAAACATGCTGCAGTTTCATGTAGGAACATTAAATAAATAAATAAATAAATAAATGAGCAAACAAAACAAATGGATGAATAAATGAATAAATAAATCCTACTTCTACTACTACTACAGTACTTACATATATATTATACATTATACACCGTGTGTGTGTGTGTGTGATTATATATAAGTGATCAAAGAATGAATGTATGAATTAATAAATAAACACCTTTTTTTCAAAAGGGTATAAAGCAATGTTTGAGTAGAATAGCTTAGATAATTTGCTCTTGGAAGAATTTGATTAGCTATATTTGAAATCATACTGAAATTTTTGACTTTTGATGTCAAACTGCGACATCTTGGCAAATCTGAGCACAATGTGAAACACAGATCTCTTCGAAACTCTAGAGGAGACATGTGATGAGTCTTTTTCTTCTCAAAGATGAAACATTTGAGAAGCATGTGAAATAATCAAAAGATTCCATTTATATGATTGTTAATTTAATTATGAATCTCTGTCTTTCATGTGTCTAAGACAATATAAGTCTCTGACTGGGCTGATAAACATATTGGACATAAGTTGTGGTTCAGCAGGGTTTTATACAGTTTAATGCAGTGGAAATGGTATTTCTGCTGTCTTCATTAAAAGGCTGTATTATGCAATTTCATTATCATATGGGCCATGCATCTCACATCACATTTATTATGGGAGATAAATAGCTCCCCGCAGTTTAACAGATGGCAAGGACAGATCCAGCAAGGAGATTTACTCTGGTTTCTTCTGTAGGTTAAAGCCAGTATGAGACATGCACATTTATGAATGTGTGTATGTGCATCTCACCTGACCGCCAGCCAGCCAGCCAGCCAGCCATATAGCGTATAGTTGTCGGTATCGCAGATTCTCAACATCCACAAAGTTTAACTGGTGATGAGCATAATAGTAGCTCTCGGTGTTTCCTTTTCTGGGAAAGTCAAGCCCTTCTGGATGGCCAAACTCGTTACCTGGAGAAAGAATACTTTGAAAAATGAAGATTGCAAAAGCTTGTGAAAGCTTTTATCAAAACAAGAAAACACCCCAAAGCATATTAAATTAAGTTTGTGTGTTATGAAAATATTATAACTTACATCTCCTACGGGTCCTTTCACACAAGTTTTTCTTATACTGCACTGTTTTTAACTAAATAAGATTTATTTTACATTTTACCATCATTACTATGAATACTTGTCCATCAACAGGCAGAAAATCAGCCTTATAGAAAGATCTCCAAGAAAAGTTCAAATGCATTTTCATTCATCCATCCATCCATCCATCCATCCATCCATCCATCCATCCATCCATCCATCCATCCATTCATTCATTCCTTTTATCTAAGTATTTTAGTTTTGATACAAAAAATATCTTTGATAAGTGACAGAAACCTGTAGTCCTGTTGAAAGAAGTCTTATTGGAGTTTATTTAACAATACAAGGATTTACATGAAGGAACAATAGAAAATAAATAAATAAATAAAAAATAGTATTTAATACTTTAATCTATGTTAATATAACTGCACATTACATATAACATTATAAATAAATAATAAATAATGCTTTAAATTATGCAAATTCTACTTCTACAAATAATAATAATAATATATAAAAATATTTCAACTAAAATAATTATAGAATAATATTTTATATAAAGTACAAATAATAATAAATAACAAAATAACAACAACATAAATAACGAGAACAAGAAGGGTTAAAGTAATTTCATTTACAACAAAATAAATAATTTATTTTTGATGAAAAGCCACATCTTCTCTTTCTGATCAAAACAGCATTCCTTTCTCAATTAAAGCATGTAGCTAATTTTATACTAATGAGTCGTTTCATCAACATTCACTGATTAAAACGAAATGAAAAAGAGCAGCAGCTGAAAAGGACATTGAGACAGTGAAGGATCCATAGCAGGAAGAAGAAATAAAAAGAGTGAAAGAAAGAGGGGAGAGTATCAGAGTGATCAAATCCCTCAGCTTCCACTTGAACTTTACCTAATGTGCACTGGGACTCTCTGCGGCAAATAATTCTGATAGAGTCATATCATGTGTCAACTGGAGAGAGACAGAGCATAGGCTGGCCGTGGCAGACGCTTGCACAAAGAACCTTGACAGCTCAGACTCCATAATTAAACGAAGAGAGTGAAGATGACGAGACACTTTGTCTCTCTTATGGCCCCTGTCACCTCCGTCATGCGCCTTATCCTGCCGCCCCATGCGCTGAATACAGACACAATGATAACAGATGTCCACTGCTCTTCACCTGCACTATATTAAGATAATCTTAAATTATGCAATGCTTGCACTGATGTGGTACTCCTGAAAGTTATGGGACAGCACTGAAAAGAGCAGTTTAGGCCCAACACATCTGCTGTTTTTCGGCAGAATGGATCTCCCAAGTGAAAGTTTTGCATGAGTGAATTAAAATGCTCCATAGATTCTCTGCCTGCACAAAATCCTGCAGTTGTATGCATGAGTCTTTTTGAGAGATATATAAAGCTCACTTCATACCACCGGTTGATTGACAGATAAGAGGGGTCGAACTGTATCGTTCGAAGGTTAGATCAATATGGTAGCTATAGCTTGGCAGCATATAAGGGAGATGGATTTCAACGAGGCTAGAAGGACTGCTGCTGTCCAGGTGTAGGTTAATAGCTACTATTTTTCTTTTTTCTTAAAGCTGGGAGCAGATGCTACAATCTATAAATTGAAGCGTTACAGAAGCAAAAGTAGAACTGAACATTTTCTGAAGAAAACGCCCATGCAAAACTCAACTGTGCAGCAGTAAGGTTTTGTGGGATGTTGCTAGGATAATGCTACTGTATGTGGTTGCTAAGGTGTTCTAACTAGTTTTAAGTGTTTTGCTATGTGGTTGGCAAGTAGTTTGAAGAACTGAACTGAGAACGCCTTTTAAATTACAGTTTCAATTGAAGTGACAAACAGAATAATTGCAATACATATTAAAAATTCATATTGCTTATTTTTTAACAGCAAAGATTGTCAGTACAAACACTGAATGTTGGTTTGACAATGCCTTGAAAGTTTTGGAAAAGTTTAAAATCCATTATGTTTGAAGGTTTATACACTACTGATTGAAAGTTTGGGGTTGGTATGATTTTTTTAATGTTCTTGAAAGAAGTCTCTTATGCTCACTAAGGCTGTATTTATTTGATCAAAATAGAGTAAAAACAGTAATATTGTGTATAATTTTAAAATACCAAATTATTTTTCTATTTTAATATATTTTAAAATGTAATTTATTAATGTGACTGAATTTTCAACAGTCATCACTTCAGTGTTCAGTGTCACATTTCTTCAGAAATTATTCTAATATGTTGATTTACTGCTCAAGAAACATTTTTTTTTATTATTATTATAATCATTGTTGAAAATGACTGCTTAATATTTTTGTAGAAACCGTATTACAATTTTTATTTTAGGATTATTTGATGAACAGAAAGTATTCATTGAAAATTTTATTGTAAAAAGCATTTATTTGAAATAGATTTTTTGTAACAATGTAAATGAATGAATGAATGAATGAATGAATGAATAAATAAATGAATAAACACTGTGAAAAAGTATACCTTTTCTTAAGAATTCACACAATTTCAGGTATTATTCATGTTTATAGCACAGATAGTACAAAAAGTCTAAGTCAAAATCCTGTAGGGATGAGCAGTGGTGTTTTCCCTAGCAAGCACCACGAAATATGCTAATTTTAGCACTTGCACAAAATGCTGATACATACAGAAAGTCCAATTTTGCATTTGTTTGGGTAAGTCACAAGAGTGCATCAAGACAACAAAACAGCAAGATCAAAAGCATCAGGCCACAACCATGCAGTTTCCCAGTGAGACCTTCTGAATAGCACAGAGTCAGATTTGTCAATTAATGTAAGCATACTATTTTCATTTTTGTTTTGGCAGTCCACCCTCAAGTAACCACACAAAGAGCATGCATGGCACACACACTTCCCTTTTAAGATTTCACTAAGCCCATAATCTGATCTGACGTGCAGTCATGTTTGAAGTCAAGTTTCTCTTTGGTTACTATAGTGTGAGGCCAAAGATCCTGGTGAACAGCAATGGGATTTAAATAGTTTGCATGAAAAGCCCTCCAAATGAACCCATAAATAAGAAATGGACTTCTTTTTAGCTCTCGATCTCTTTCATGTGTAACAAGCTGCAAGGTGGAGATTAGATGGTCTTTGAGTTCAGTGTCAATTTAAAGTGAAAGAAAGAAGCTCTTGCCTTCACTGTTAAAGATAATGTGACTTGTATGCGGCCACAGTAGAGCCGGGACTAACAGATGAGGCAAACAGAGACTCAGTCTGGATTATGGCCAGAGAATAATAAAAAACACATAGACATATAGTGTTCAAACAGTACAGCATGCTTTTTGAGAATGATGTGCATTTTTCAATGCATGTTAGGAGAGGAATATTACAAAGTATGTGATGATAAATGAAGTATGTCTTGATGAGAAATGACATTTTCAGCTGTAAATAACATCATTCAAAGCTACCTGTTACTTTTAAATTACCTCACTGTGACGAGTGGGGCGGGGGCGAGAGCCGTGGGAACGGAGCGAGGCCGGTGGAGTTATTGAAAATGAGCGACACCTACACCACTCACCGGTCTCGAGTCCCACGGAGGAGCTCTGGAAGGATAAGAAGAGGAGTAATGACAGTGAAGGACGAGAGAGGACCAGGCCTGGATTATTTTGTGTTTTGAGAGCGTCTGTGCACGGCAGTTGTCCACGAGGGGCTGTTGTGCTATTTGTGTGTTTATTTTATTATTAAAGTTTTTATTTGAATGTTCACCGGTTCCCGCCTCTTCTTCTTCCCGACTTACAAACGTTGTTACATTCACCAAACAAAAGGTAATTAGTTGTATGCTTCCAACTTTCTTCACACATCTAATTGGCTCTGCTGGATACTATGATCAGTCAAGTGTTTCTGGAAACCAAATTCAGATGAATATAAAAAGCATTACACCAATATCTAACTGTGGATTTCTAAAAAATGTTAATGTCTTAAAGAATGAAGTTAATAAGTTTATTTCATTGCATCATCATTTAACAATGTCAATCATAGTTAAGCAGTTTAGTTTGTCACATCATATTTCAAAAGAGCCCACTCTGGTCACCTGCTGTGACAGACGACAGTTTTTGCCCGAGAGCTTTGCATATTGTCTACAGGGCTTATGTCCTGTTAGAAATGCCATGCCATAATAATAATACTAATAGTATTAATGGTTTTAATATTATTCTATTATTATTGTTATTAATGATAATAATTTGAGGTATGACTTGGGACAAATTATGCACTAAAGTCCAAATCTCTACATATAAGCAATAATAAAAGTGTTTGCCTTGGTAAACCCCACTGAATATGCTAATTCCATACCTTTATACAAAAATATGCTTATACAAAGAAAAAGTTGTTGCATTATGTTTGTGACAGTCACAAGAGGTGCATTCAGACAACAAAACAGTAAGATCAAGACTCTTTTGCATCACAAAGGCCATGACCTTGCTGTTTATTTCTGCCAAAATAAGTCCCCTAACTTAGTCTTAATAACCAGGAGGCAACATTAGCTGGTTGCTTTTAAACATATAGTTTGTGTGTCTGGCTGCTTTTGTTAAGTGTGCAATTTTGCCTGCTGTCTGCCTCTTCCTGTCTTAATTAGGGGGAATAGAAGTCTGTTTAATGGGAGGAATAACTCACGTTCTATTCCAGTAGGAGCAAACATTTGCCTTTACTTCACCATATATCTAATAACACACAAATACACCAGCCCCAAAACGTATTTGGCTACTTAAGCCACCCTTAAAAAACACAAATGTCATTGCAGTAGATAAAATATAACGCAAGTGGCATTTATGTAGGGAGCAACTGCAAAGCAAAAAATCCACAAAAACATGTTTGTTTGGACACTTTCTGGTCAATAATGTTTAGTTCTGGATCAGCGTCAAGTTCATGAGTCATGCAGCTGGGTCATATCATGGCAACTCAATGAGAAGTCCTCAACATTCCTCTTTAAAAACAATAAGAATCATTTGTGTGCAAAGTGTCCCACATTTTGGTTTTTAATTCAAAATGGGTCAAATTCAACAATTTGGACATGGAACCAGATTGAGATCCTGATATCTCTGGTACTGAAATATATGGCCTTACAAATGAAGATTCCACAAGAAAACCTCAAGTAACCAGAATCTAAAAGGATATTGAGATATCTTTAATACTTCTTGAGTTACAGACACGCAAACTTTGGAAGATAATTATTTTGACACTCAGACGGGTATGCACTATGCAATTGTTTAGATAGCAGGAAGATACATTTCTAGTTTCAACATTATTTGGTCTTCAGAATTTTGAAGCATTTGGTTTTTGACCACTGAAACTGCATAGTGTTTAACAATTTACTCATGGAGCCACATCAAGATACTAGCGTCTCTGAACCAAATATAGCTTTAAAAATCAAGATAACAAAAGAATAGTTTAAGAACCAGTTTTTAGAAGGATATTAAGATATCTTTAAAACTTCTCAAGTTACAGGCATGCAAATTTAAAAAAAAAAAAAAAAAAAAAAAAATCTCTCTTGTCAGACTAACAAGAGATATCCAAGAACAAAACAGAAACAAACAGAAGAGGAGAATAGCATGTTTTGTTCCCTGTTTCCAAGTTCTCAACCTTCCCTCTTCCATTTAAAAAGACTGAAGATGTACTTAAAACAGAGAGTAAATAAATACAAGCCAACGCTTCCCGCCATTTAAAAAGACTGAAGATGCATGCATGCAACGAAGAAGAATGGCACCCCTTTCAATTCAATTAAAGCCTCTTCAGGCCACATTGCCTTCCTGTGTGCTTCTCAGGCCTTGTCTGGCAGCCTGGGACCCGCGCTGTCAGGCTAATGCTTCTCTGATTCTCCCGCTGAAATTACTAGGAATTCATGTGAGGAATTCGGTGTTTTCCTGCTTCCGCTTCCACATACACCAGTGACAGGCTGATTTGTTTTTGTTTTTATTTAGCGTTTGCAATGATGGTAGTAATAACAAACAGCAGAGGCAGACGGAGAGGAGCCAAAGTCAATGAGAGAGAACTACTAATCAGAGGAGGAACACTGCTAACATCAATGTCCAACAGCACAATGATCCGGAGAGAAAGAGGGCAGAGAGGAATGGACGTGCACCGCAACCATCTCATGAACCAACGGATGTTAGTCTGCCAAGCCTGAAGCAGCTCTCACAGTTCAAACAGCAACCTCTGAAATGGGCTGGAATATTTACAGAGCTGTGCTAGCATGTCGACTGGTGTAGATGATGTAGCTGCAGCATGCTAATTAACAGTGTTAGCGGGGAGAGGGATCGATGTGTTTGTGTGGATGGATTTAAGCAAAACTGAGCATTGATTTGAGAAGGAGTGCAGTCTACTCTTTCACCTGAACAGCCAGAATGAACTTGCTCTGTTCCACCAAGTGCTCCTTTACCAGTTAATATTAGTTCATATTATCTGTTCAGCCAGGTTGTACTTTACCAGTTAATATTAGTTCATATTGCAGTTACTAAAAAATATAGTAAAAAATAATTGATCATGTTCTATATTTCTGGGTTTTTCTGAAAAGCCTATATTAGACTCCATTGTGACAATGTACCCCAAATAGTGTGACAACATGCCCACAGAAGGCTGAGCTGTGTTTGTTGAATGGTATCTTTTTCTTGTACAATATGAGTGGAAATGTTCAATAGGTTTTTTGTAAGACTTCCAGGCTTGCTCCTATATGGAACTTTAGTTACATAAACAATTTCACCTTGAGAAATATTCAGTGTAAAAAACTAGCCCCAGTTTTCTGTATACTCTAAAATATTTTTGTTTATCTTACTATCTTGTAGAACTTGCTTTATTTTTAATTTTATTTATTTATTTTTTTAACTGGGAAACACACACACACACACACACACACACACACACACACACACACACACACACACACACACACACAAACATTAAAATAATTTTTATGCTTAAAAAAATAATAATTGTGAGGTAAGGTTTAAAATATATAGATATAAATTTGCAATTATGAAAAAGTTTTTACACAGACCTTCATAAACAAAAAAGAGGCTTCTATAAATAATAGAAAATATAACATTAAAATAAATAAACAGTGAACAATATACATAACACAGTGAGCACACGAAATTCTCTGCCTTCCAAAAAGGAGCAAAGTTTTGATGTTATGGACACAATTTCCTCTTGAAATGCAGGTATGTCCTTTTCCATGTTCACCAACTGTTTGTTTTTTTTATCTTTTTTAATTTTTTTTATTTTTCCAGTGCTGGCATTCTCTCGCTTTCAGGTTAAGAGGAATTTTTCTAGGATGAGGAGCTTTAGGCTTGACATGTCAGATTGATTCTTTTGCTTGAACAATTTGTTCTTGCTCAACACGGGATAAACGACTGCCTTGCCATCGATCTGATAGCGCTGCCGTTTGGCCTTGAATGTTTCAAGTCTCAGGCATACTTTCCTTTTTTTTTCTCTCTGGATACGCCACTCACCTTTGTGTGCAATTATACTGAAGTGCCTTTACTTACTATTTGCAGATGGAGAGATACAAAGATGGTGACCTTTGGACATTTTACTGTTTTCAGTACTGTCGCACAGACATGGATGAGCAGACAAAGTGAAATGCTTTTATGCGTTTGATAGAAGAGGAGTGCCCTTGTAATGAAAGGCATCTTTACTCATCCAGACAGCAAACTTTTACCACCTCAGGCCTGGCACGACTGAGAGTAGTTTCTTTTCTTGTGTTGTAATGTTTGTGCATACTTACTTAGCTTTCTTTTTGGCCACATTTTATAGTGGTATTTATATATATTTTAATTGTAATGCCAATTGCAACCACACCAATATTGGTAACTAATCTTTTGAAATCCATCCCAAAAAATCCTCAGGAGGAAGATCCAGTAGCACATGATCACCACAGATCCAATATGCCTTAAAGCTTAAAAACTAGTTTACGCCTGCCAAGAACAGCAACAATCCCTCTTCCTTGGTGGAAGCACACTAAAGCAAAGCACCAAGTCTCCTGCAAAACTGGTTGCCAAGGAGACTCACCCATGAAGTTGAGATAGCCCTCCCCGCCTAGACTGTGAGTTAGGAGACGGATGAGTTTATGCAGATGGATGCCACGGTCTATAACAGGCATCATGGTAATAAGAGTGCTCATGTTGGTGTACTGTACATCTATTTGTCCATCAGCCAGAATGCCAGTGACAAGTGTAGAGATTTAAGCATGTGTAACCTTATATAATGAAAATAAAACCTCAAGCTACACCAACTTCAGGACATCTGATGAACAATTAAGCAACAGAAAGTTCATGAGCAAGTACTGTTCAATTATACTTTTCTATAACATCGACAATATTTGGAGAAACAGAACAAAATTTGCATCCAATATTTCGATTAACAGAATGAGGATGCATTGTAAGCAGCTCTAAACTGAATGTGAACCCAAACTTAAGTTTACACTTTGACCCCTGCACTTGCATACTATATCCTCTGCACTTGCATTAAAAGGATTCAAATTGAATTAGTTGGGGTAGAATACATAGTCTTTGAATGCGAAATGACGGGCTGACACCTTTGGGCAGCTAGTTTATTTGCTACTGTGTCTAGTTGAGGTCAGAGCTGCATCTGAGAGTCAACTTGGGACAAAATTCAATGTAGCGAGCTCAATCACCTGAGAGTTCTCTACAGGCCAGGTGTGGGTTACTTCATGTGTGAAATCCCAGATTGCCATTTTGCATTTGGATGCCGGTCCCCTGGCCTCTGTCTTTCTCATGTCCTGTGATTTGGAAGAGTCATCTTGAAGCTGAATCTGTATTTAGTGGAAGACTGGCTCATTGACCACATTAATGGTTGGAGCTGGTGAATCCCATTGACTTTGCCAATACTGACTGTAGTTCTGGGTCGGTGATTTGGCGTGCATTGCGGGAGCAGGTCGATGGCTATGTTTGACTCAGTGGAGCAGTATTCAGGTCAATGATTGGATCAGTGCTCTACAGTATGTTGTCCCACAATGACTTATTTGAGAACGAGCTCACACTTTGAAAGAGTTGAAACAAAGGATGAATGTTCCGTTCGCAAAAGTGACCTCCCAAACTGTTTCTAGCTTGCAAGTGCTCTGTGTTGATTGGACACGTTTTGAGTGGCCAAGGGTCAATGAGCACAGCTGGATACTAGAACAAGTCTGGCACCCTCCATAAGAACACAGGATTAAAGTCTTTACTGCTCGAACTCTCTCTAACGAACACAAACACCTGCTTGCTGCAAGACACCTGTTTCTGATTATGAGAATTTACCTCGGGATGTTTTTTCCCCTGGTGAGCATATTCATTTGGCACATCATTTAATTTTATAAACATTTCAAAGCATACTGATAACTAGTCGATAGACTGCTGTTTGATTAGTGTTTGTTTGGCAGTATAAGGTCAGAGGGTGAGGAGAAACACGCAGAAAGAGAGAAAAAGTGAAAGAAAAAGTTTGTACTTCAAATTATTTGCCCCTGGATTAATGTTTTGGAAAAAAAAAAAGTTTAAACCAGCCTAATGAGGTTTTGTTCTCCTTGGGGCTCTTGTTGGCTGGTCATACCGGGACAGCAGCAACGTAGCAAAACAGACCATCCTAATAAACTGGAAATCTGGTCTTCAGATGGTCTATCTAGTCTCCCAGCCTGGTCTAACTGGTTAGGCTGGTCTGTTTCGCCACTTCTAGGGGAGTTTGGGCCATTTGCCTACTGGTCAACCACTGGTCTCTTGGAAACCAGGTAGACCATGTAAAAATCAGCTTCCCTGCCTGGCCAACCTGGTTAGATTGGACTGACCAACCTAATAGGCTGTGAATCTGGCCTTTAGATGGTCTAACCGGTCTCCCAGTCTGGCCAAGCTAGTCAGGTAGGTAATTTAGCTGGTTAGGTCTATGTTAGGTTTAGTACTGTCTAAAACAGCACACTTACCTTTGGCTAGTTTAGAATTTTTTAGTTAGTTTGTTTGTTTTTTCAACACAGTATACATCATAATAAAGATCTAAAGCACCACACATATAGTTAGGATGCATTTAAGTCATTATCACAAATAATCTTACACTAATGGCACATACGGTATGAAACACCAGTAGGATGTTAGCACGGCTGTGGAGGGAATAACCGCAGGGAGCAAAGAGACAGAAAGGAAGTGACTCTGACAGGCCCATCTCTCTTTGCTCCTCCTCTCCTGCTCACCATCATTAGAGCAGAAGGGTGACGGACAGATAAAGGAAACCTTTTAATAACACTGCAACCTTTTAAGAGGGGGCACAATCGAAAGAGCCTACAGGCGAGCTGGAGCCAGTCAATGCAGCTGTGCCCTGCCATCTACTCTTTCTCCTAGCCTCCCACTCCCTATCTGTTCCATCTCTCTCCCGCTTTCTCATTCTGTCAGTGGAAGGGGAGACATCTTCCACCTACAATTTCACAACTGCTCCTCTGAAACTTCTCTGTTTAAACAGTACTTTTCCTCCTTATTAGAACCGTTCCCTGCTCTCCCTGATGGGGCTGACTCTCACTCTGTCATTAGCACCAATGTGTTTTACACATAGAGGACGAGGCATGTGATAGGATTGGGCTCCTCTGAGGAAAGATGCACTGATGCTGTGGTGACATTTTATCAGCTGGTTGTTTTGCCTGTCATCCTTTACATTCACGTTGTTTATGTTCTCACTGAGATTAGAGGAGTCTCCTCCCACATAGTCTCTCGCCTGGGGCTTTGCTGTGGAGTAAACTGTCCTATACTTTCTCTCTTAATTTTCTTATCTCTTTATTTTCCTTCCTTATGCTCTCACACTTTCCATAGTAAGCCCAAACTCCATTTAAAGTCTACATAAATTGAGGACTGATGCGATTAACTTCTTAACACAAGTTTTCATTATCCTTGATTCGTCTTTGAACATTATTCCAAACAAAAAATTTGTCTCCATAATCTTTCATAAAATGTAATGACTTGTCTGATGATTGTCTGTTTTTGCATTTTCTGCATAAGTGATCGATTAATGTTAACCAACAGCCATTTAGGCACTGTCTGACTATATTCTGATATGTAATGCACTTTTTTACGTAGACTCATCTTACATTTTTTTTCTAGTTAAATATCCTGATTCATCCTGGAATAGATCACATTAAGTTAAATGGGTTCCGCCTTTAAATGCTGCATATCGAATCACTTTTAAAAAATGACACAGAATCAACCTTCCCAAGATGATTTTACAGTGTATATTTTTATGTGTGCATCATATGAATAATTAGTACTTTTGTGACATAACTACTACTATTGTGAAGCCTAATTAAAGACTAATCTTGGTCTGGGACTACATTACTGCATATTTAATGTTCTATGAACCACATTAACACTTTTTAGCACCAAAACAGACAATGATCAGTATTTGAAAATGAGCTGTAAATTCCTACCACTGGTCTTGATGTTTAAGAACGACTACCAAAATAAGAATCCTATAAAACTGAACAACAGCATTAATCATGAGCTGGAGAGGGACAATGCAATCATTAATGATTGTACTGCCTCGTTGCCTTTGTCCTTATATCATAAAGGAGGGGAGACCATGCATGGAAAACAAAACAAAAATGAATTATACACACATAAAATCACTTTTAGATTTGAGTTCGTTTTCAAACTGATTTACACTTTTGCAGAAAGTTGGATATATATTTAATTAGAACCTTTGTTATGAGGTTTTGGTTTATGATTTGCTATTTTCACAAGCATGGTTATTCATGCTTGCATATGTGATACAACAGAGGACAGATGATACAGTAGTCCTGCACAACTGAATTTTAAATAATGTGCACATATTTTTGGAAATTGTTGATAAACATAACTGAATATTATTATTTGACAATGCAAGCTGTCTGAACCCATACAATTTTTTTTTTATCCCATGGAATACATAAGGCAGAAACGTCAAACTGAACTTTCCATACAATGTTAGAAAAATGAAAAGAAAAGCACAATAAAAGTGGTCTTTACAACACAAACACTCAATTCCAAGACTCCTGAAGCCAAACAAAAGACTTCCGAGAGGAACACAAGGTGAAATGAAAGCCATTCACTTAAAATCTTGCTTGATCTTCAATGTGTGGAAATTAGCAGCTTGGACATTTCACTAAATAGCTTTTTTTGTGTTTGACAAAAAGATAAAGTCATACTGGTTTGGAATGACATGACAGTGAGTAAATGATGACAGAATTATCGTGCAAAGTGAACTATCCCATTAAATGTGATAACATCATTATTACGTACACTTTATGCTAGAATCAAAGAGTTTGGCTCAGAAAAGTTTCCTTCCCTAGACAGAACTTTGAATCACATGCATTCAAAGCCAAAACTAGAAGCTGTGTTTATTTTCCCTCTTTTAAAAAAGATCAAATCAAAAGAAAGGAATGGTTTCCTGTGGAGGGAGTGCATCAGGCCAGCGTGTTACATGCCCTGCGAGCACACTTACACTGCTTTACAAAGGCAATCTGTAAAGATCTTTCTGGTCGAAATATGCTGCAGTCTGCCTGTCTACCGTCTTTGTTGTGTTGTGCCATGTAATTCATTACAGTTCACTGAATGTGACAAGAACTTCGGCTCACATTTCCTCTTAATATAAGCTACACAAAGAAAAATTAGGAAGAAGCAGAGGGTAAAAAACTGTCACGTTTTTAACAAAAATTTCATGTGCAATGAAGCTAAAAAACTGTAAGACACAGATAAGCAACATAAAACACAGGGACTTAAACAACAGAGGAACAGGAATAGAGAGGAACTCCAAATATACTGCAAAACAACAAAAGAAAAAGAGCAGCGGAACTGAAATCTCAAAGCAAAGTGTTTTTTCTTTCTGAAACCATTTCTCCTTTTTTACAAGACACTTTTATGTGATAAAAAGCAGGTTTTTCCATATTTGAGAAAGGGTTAGTACACTTATACAAGGGACGCAAAAGAGATGGAGGCAGAAACCACAAACTGCTTTTGGAAACTCAAAGTTTCTCGCTCTTGCAGGTCCTCAGAATGCAAATACAATCTTCAAATAAATATGCCATGCTGAACAGCAACGAGAGATGCGCAACGTTGGTACCTCTGAGCCACAGGATGTAAGGAAAGGATTAGAAACATGAGTCCCGGTAGGATAGCTTTAACACAGAGATTCTTAGATGATGTAGAGACGATGGGATTCTGGGAAGTCTTTTGTGAAGCAAGGATGAGAATCTGTCTTTACAATGGATATCAACTCTCATTTAGCAGTTCATTTACACTTTCAAAGGAATAGGTCATCCTATTGTCGTAACATATGAACTACCCTGCACACAGCACTTTAGCCTGATATTATGCACTTTTGTTAAAGTACATTATGGGTTTATATTTACGACTTTGGAAGATGCTTCTATCCAAGAATGCATTCAATGCACGCATTGCAGTTTATACTTTTCCTGGGAACCTAAGACCTTACTGTTGCTATGTATAAGCAAACATTATCATTAGCAAATCATATATGCGTTTTAAATTTACATTTGTAATGGTGAATTGAAATGCAGGAGTGCTTATCTCTGTGTTTGTGCTTTTGAGCAGAAGAAGAACATAAATAGAAAAATCAATAGATGATAAGCTGTGTCATCTCAATGGGACTGGTCCTCTCCCAGAGGTCAATGCAAACACAAACTTTCTTTAAACACCTTCTTTAAACAGTCTTTAAACACCTTAGAATCCAATCAATATTCTGAGTTTCCTGAGGATTTTTTTTTTTTTTTTTAAAGTATCTTATGCTCATCAAGGCTGCATTTATAAGTAAAAACAGTAATATTGTAAAATATTATTACAATTTTAAATAACGGTTTTCTGTTTTTAAAGGGGTCATATGATGCGATTTCAATTTTTCCTTTCTCTTTGGAGTGTTACAAGCTGTTGGTGCATTAAGAAGATCTGTAAAGTTGCAAAGACTAAAGTCTTAAATCCGAAGAGATATTCTTTATAAAAGTTAACAGTCAACCACACCCCCCTAAAATGGCTTGTTCTAACACACCCCCACATCTCTACATTACTGTGTGGGAAGCTTTGCATAATGGCGCCCAAATGTTCACGCAAAGAAAGAAGGCGTAACTTTTGTTCTCGCTGTAGTATTGTTGTTGCCGCGCCAGCATGTCGTGAAGACGCTGTGTTTCATTGTGAAAGTTTCATTGTGTTTGGCCTTCCAACAGAGGATGATATCCACTTCGTCATGCATAAAGCTCATCTGTGCTGGTTGCTGAGGAAATACATCAACTTAAGTTCGCGCTGTGGATCACCTTTCACCGTTGACGAAGCGGAGTCCTGCCCTGGGTAGTCACATGTGGTTGCCGCTAGTCCGCCGGCCACTCCTTCGTCAAATCCACCAGCCGTGCCGTTCACTCAAGCTGGCCCCGCTCACTCTAGGCCTCTATTTACAACACTGTTTCAGAACAGTTTAACCCAAATATTCAGATGTGTCCAGCGCATTTTAGGGAGGACTGTTTCCTGATCCTAGGAGAGTAGACTACAATCCTGGCTGTTCTAAATCACAGACTGTATGTATGTTTTTGTTTTTTTGTATTTTTGCAATTGAGGTTTAAAAGGTTTTGGGAGTTGTAGGTTGGGTATTGCTTGCTGTTTTTTGTTTTTTCTATAATAAAAGAAGATATGGTTTTATGTTTACGCGGCCCGATGCGATGCAACGCAACGTGTAAAAAGACAGTATAAGTCATTATAATCCATAATTATGTCCCCACTGGATGCAACAGATGCCTTGTTTATAATGGGTTTTAATGTTTTTGTCTAGTCGCTCTGGCCTGGCCGGAGAGGGCATCACAATATGGTAAGGGGTATAACATTTCTGTCACATGCTTGAGGTATTCAGCCAATCACAACGTACTGGATAGGTGACAAATCAGAACACACCTCGCTTTTCAGAACGATGAGCTTTGTAAAAATCTATGCGTTTCAGAAGACGGGGCATAGAGGAGAAACAATAATGTACATTATGTGGAAAATAATGTGTTTTTTTTTTTACCTTAAACCGCATAAACACATTTTATTACACCAAATACACAAAATAATGTTCTTTTTAGCATATGACCCCTTTAACATACTTTAAAATATAATTTATTCCTGTGGTGGCCAATCGGAATTTTCATCAGAAGCCATTCCAGTCTTCAGTGTCACATGATCCTTCAGAAGCCATTATAATATGATGGAAACAGTTTTTATTAGTCTAGTGAATCTGATTAGCTTTATTTAAAGACAATAAAAGTACACAGTATATGAGAAAATTCATGATGAGCACTGGGATAACTAAATAAATCACAAATTCTAAAGATGCATATAAATAAATAAACAAACAGACAAATACATAGAAGCAGAATAGCAGATATATATATATATGGATAACTAAATAAATCACAAATTCTAAAGATGCATATAAATAAATAAACAAAACAGACAAATACATAGAAGCAGAATAACAGTAGGAGCACCACATGACACATCACACAGACACATCAAACACAAAGCAGACTACTGCTGAGCCATGGCTCTGACTAAACTAAATATGACCATGCCATTAAAGCCTATGAAATAAAATGTAATTGCTAAAGAGACAGCGAAGAGAAGTGAGAAGGACAGAGAAGAGAAAAACAAGCACAAGTACAGTACCAACTGTGCCTCCCTGCTGTCATATGCAGATGTAATTCCTCAACTGTTCAATAGAGGGAGGAATGAGTACATATACTTCACCCAAAGCTTAAGGACAATTGTGAGGATTTCCCTAAAAAGAGTTAAAATTTAAATATTGGTGGCACATTTTATATCTGAGATGGCACATTTTATATCTGAGGTTCCTACAGCAGACGAACAAGTGCCACTGAAATTAACGGAAATGCTTCTCTCTTTGCTAACACATTCAATGACCAATCAAGACCCGAAGCTTGAGAAAACAGTACTGCAGACACAACATATCATCTTCCCTCTCATCATAAGTTTACAATAACTCCACATCTCATGAAATCTGCTATTTAACCAAACAAACGGGAAGTGCACATTCCTAAACCGTAGACTTAATTACTGCAAACACAGCTCCCTCGCAATCACACACAATCAGCGCAGTGCTATGCAGTCTGATGGGAAGAGAGAGCCAGTTATCTGCCTTAGCGATCATACAGTACCTTCTTTTCTCTCCCTCCTACATTTCTCCTCCTCAGACCACAGGAAGAGAAATAAAAGTATATTGATACATAATTCATCCACCGGAGGCTGAACTAAAACTCCAATATGCTTTAATGAGGAAGCCAAAATCAGAGTGCCTTCCCATTACAATTATGCGTTACCAGGTTTAATTGTTCCTCTTGAGAGCAGACAAGCATGAGGGTGGGGTGCTGACGTTGGGGTGGAGGTAATGGAAAAGTATTAGATAATTTGAGATAATTTGCTTAAGCAAATTAATCAAATCAACAGCCACATGGAGCTCAGCACCAGGATATGAATTAAATAAATAAGGGATGTGGAGTGCTTTTAGCTAGAGAGGCCAGAAGGATATTAATCTGTTTTCTAGTGGCACTGCTGGTAATTACACACGATGGCTTTATTTGCCATCATGACCTCTTTCTCCCACAGCACACAAGAGATACACTCACATGTAAATACTCGTCACAACTACACACCGATAAAATTAATGATCATGCTCATAACAGCCTTAAACCTGCTCACAAAGATACACACTAAGTGCTCATGTAGTTAACAATATGCGTAATACAATACAATAAGGTATGAGAGTTTGTGCTGTATTGTTAATACAACCAAGTAAGCCATGATGTGCAGTGGATGGGCTTATTGCTTTAATAGTTACTATATAAACATTTTCTTTAGCATTAGAAAGCATTAGAATAAAACAAGATTACACAGTAACAGTATGCATTTCTATGAATGCTCTGCAGCCATATGGCAAAGAGATGTGTTATAGCTGCTACTAAATATTGTACATTTTAGCACAGCTGGAGAGCTGCATTAACCAATCAGAAGCAAGACAGAAGCAGGTTGTATGATTACTATAATAAAAAAAAAAAAAAAAAAAAATACCATTACAAATACAGGGAAACACAGACTGGCGGTTAGTGGACAGTCTCTGGGACACTGTGTGGTAGTGCTCGAACAGTCAGGTTTAAATCTGGCTTGTCTCATAGTCCAATTTCATATCCCATATTAGACAAGACTGAAATAAAATAAAACAACTTTATAAAACAGGGGAAAAAACCAACAACCTCAAAACAAAACAAAACAAAAATAAAACAAACTCAAACAAAAACCTCAACACAACATGAACAAAACCTCAACACTAACAAAATGAAACGAAACAAAACAAAACAAAACAAAACAACACAACATAAACACAAACTAAGGAAAACAAATTAAACAAAAACAAAACAACCTCAAAACAACACATCACAAACAAAAACTCAACACAAACAATACAAAATCTCAACACTAACTAAATGAAACAAAACAAAACAAAACAAAACAAAACAAAACAAAACAGAACAAAACAGAAAAGAACAGAACAGAACAGAACAAAACTTCAACACAACACAAACAAAACAAAACCTAAATTAAGAATAAAATACAAATATTTAAGTAAAATATATTACTTAATGTACACAAAACAAAATGAAAAACAAATAAAAAAATCAACAAAACCAAAACAAAACCTAGACAAAAATATTAATAAAACAACTTTAAAACAAAACCAACATCTCAACAAGAACAAAACAAAACCTCAACACAACACAACACAAGCAAAACAAAGACCTAAACACAACACAAACAACACAGAACCTCAGCACTAACAAAATTAAACAAAACAGAACAAAACAAAACTTAAAATAAAAGATTAAAATAAATTATTAAAGTGAAATATGTAAAATATTATAAAACAAACAAACAAACAAACAAACAAACAAGTTTGTTTAAGTGATAATGCACACACAAACACCTATATGATACTGTACAGTATGTGTAAGTAAACACCCAACAGACAGAAGCAGACATTATAACTGCCCCCTGCCACAGGCCACCAGAAACTCACTCACATTGTGATCTTATCTTTTTTTTTTAGATATAACATTTCCATTTCTCTTCTTCAGGAAGTATGACTGAACTCTCGCTCTCCTCTCTGCCCTGTGAATCAAACGGCATCGTTAATAAACCTATTGATTCCACATATTAATGTATTCATCACCGAATACAGTGAGGGAGAGAGAACAGCTGCTCTCTTTATGGAAATCTCTAAAGATTTCATTAGCTTTTGGGGAGGTTTCATTACGGACTGTGGCCCTCTTCTCCTCCTGTTTCTCTTCACTCTGTTCATCATCTGAATTATCGATTCGGAGTGGCAGACATTTTAATTTCACAAGCGAGCCACGCTCAGCCGACCTCCGTCACAGCACAGCGCGCAACTGAGAAGCCCTAACGCTGTTTGTGTCATAGGAGGAGAGGAAGAGAGACACAGAAAGCGAGAAAGCAGTGGAATTCAGTAGTAAATCAGGAGGGAGTTTGCCCTTTTGAACACCTCATTGTGAAAATGAGAGTTATGGCATGGAGAGGTGAAGTGTGGACGTGTATTTCTTAGTCTGAAGGGGATCACAGACGCAGGGTTACTTTAGTTTGTCAAGGGATTAAAGGAAAAGTTCATCCAAAAATGAAAATTCATTTACTCACCCCCATTCTTCCAAACCCATATGACTTTCATCTAAAAATAACATAAAAGTACTATAAATCTGGGAGTTGTGGGTTGTACTGAAAGTCTTCTGAAACCATACGATAGCCTCTTTTGTTCACTAAAGCTGCATTTGTTTATTTATTCTAATAAATGTAAAAAATTTGATTTAATTTAATTTTAATTTATTCCTGTAATAGCCACACTGAATTTTCAGTCTCCAGTGTCACATGATCCTTCAGAAATCATTCTAATATGCTGATTTGCTGCTTAATAAACATTTCTTATTCTTACTATCAGGGTCTTCTCAGTGATATTTAGATATTTTTCTTTAAATAAAAGAACTCATTAAGAAGATTATTAGCAGAACTTTTAGCACAATTAAGACTTTTAGCAGTGGTTTTCATGTCTTTTTTTTAATGCCTTTTCATGTTTAAACTTGGCACAACATAACGGACATGTAAAACTTAGTGCCATTGTCACTGATTCCACAATTGGGGCAAAATTTGACCACAAGCGTAAGATGAGATTTCAGAGCTATGGTGACAATAATGATGAGATAAATTTCGGTCTGTACTCACACAATGCAATCAAATGTCTTTAGAAGTCCTAAAAAAAGAACACATATGAAACCTGTATGCGTTTGTTGTTTGGAAAAGAGCAGCATCAACATTCCTTTAAACCTTAGAAAGTCACTCGTGTTTGAAACCTCATGAGAGTGAGTAAATGATGACAGGATTGTCATTTTGGGCTTAACGGTTCTTTTAAGATTGTAAACAGGGATACGCTTGATATTCTGTGCTCAGTTAAAATGCAATACAATTTGCAAGTCTTTTTTTTCTATGATTAAATACGATTTGTTTCACTTGTTTTCAATTATTTTTCGGGGGTTATGTTCTGGTTTGGTGCCAAGCGTGAAAATTTTGCCTCTCCTATGCGAGACTTGAAAGTGATTAGAGTTTTGGAAGTTATATTGAATAAGCCTGAAAAATGAGAGGAGTGTGTGTGCTTGAGACAGAACAAGCACAGAACTCACACAAATGCAAAGGCTTGGTGTAACAGAGAGACAGAGACAGGGATATCAATACACAAACCTTTTAATGGCATTCAAAATTTTGCCAAAGGACGAATGAAACATGGGAATGGTTGGACTGAAATAGAAGCCTGACAGAAAAAAAGGGGGGCTGCTATCTGAACAGGCTGTGCCAGATCTCAGATTACACCCTAAACTCACGAAGCAAACTCAATCAATACTCTTCCTTTTGTCATTTTAAAAAGGCATGGCCATGCAAAAAACTGGCTTGAATTAAAGCGGAAATGCCCACGCTGATACATGCGCAGATAGAGCAGAGCCAGCAGGAGATTTGAATGCACGACAGTCACTGTGCACTACAAATACACAGCTTCATAAAGAGAGTTGACCCCAAAACGTTGAACTGCAAACATCAAACAACATCATTTGCACAGAACCAAACACAAAGGAGCAACATCTGTGTGGAGAGAGAGAAATCACAGGAGATGGGAGCTCACCTGGATCCATTTGTCTGGCACAGCCATGGTCAGACAATAATCAAAGCCCAGTCCTCCCTCTTCAATAGTCCTGCATAGGCCTGGCATCCCTGATACATCCTACACAAAATCCACGAGGAATGGTGAGCAGGACAGTGTGAAAATGTGTATTCCCTTCTGGAAAAATACAGAATAAGCTGTGCTTTGGAACACCTGGCTTCTGTTTGGTCCAAGCTGGTCATAACAAATTCTTTAACCAAGATACATTTATCTGGGAAGCAAAATGACAGCAGCTATTTAGCCTTGTTTTCTTAAAAAGTTATGAAAAGTAAATTCGTTTTTGCTTAAAACAAGAAATAATTCTTATTGTTAATTCTTCTTACACCACAGACCAATATTTTTGTTGTTTTTTTCTTAAATATCTTTCCAAGTCCCACTGTATCTTGATTTAAGAATGTTTAGATATCTGTACTGGAAAACAAGACAAAAATACTAAGGAAAGAAAATATTATTTTTGCAGTATAATTAAAGTGAATGAGGACGAAAGCCACAAACTCCAAAATAACACCATAAAGGTGTATGGAGCACTTTTTTTTTTAAATCATAAAAGTGCTCCATACAATTTATCCCAAGTGTCCTGAAGCTTTGAGTTACTTATTGAAAATCTTCCCTCCAGCAAGCTATTACTGTATCTCCTGCAACTTCTCTAAAGAACGGCCTAGGATAGGTGGGGCAGATGCTATGATTTTCAGTTGATATCAACTTAAATTCACACAAAGCTATTAACCAGCTAGACCAGATTATATTACTTTAAACTGGAATTTCCAGCAAAGATGAAGCCAGAGCACAGAGAAAAAAAAAACTGTGTTTGATTCAGATCTGACCATTCCTACAGTATGACTGATTTCCCACACTTCTTTATATTACATTGGGAACTTTTAAGGTTGAGAAAAGTTAAGGGTTAAAAATGGCAATCCACTTTAACTGAGGAGCCGCTTTCTTTTGCTTGGAGGCAAAATGTCCACTGGCAGGACATTGAGAAATACTGATGCAGAAAGGATTTTTCTGCAGTGAGAGGTTTTGGGATTGAGTAAATGTATGGAACGAATGTTGCCTGGTTTGCGGCAACCCTTGAGATACAGATTCCGTCCATCTTCAGGGATGTTGTTGTACTCTTCTACTTCCCCATTCATTCTGTACTTTTGATTAATCTCATTGGCAGATGGGCAAATTAAAACAATTTGAAATATGCCTGCTTCTATTACAACCTGCGAAGAAGAGAGCAAGAGCAAGCACCACATGGTGCCTGCCCCTGAAAATCTCTCCTGTTCTTTTCTTGAATCTTTTGGCCTTAATCACCCAATTATCTCCCTGATCCATTAGCCACAGCATTCAGCTCCGACCTCTCAGGAGCTCCGTTTTAAATAAACGCACCGGCACAGAGCAGGAGAATAGAAAAGAATGAAATGAAATTTCCACTCGGGAGCAAGAAAAAGGTAATGGGAGCTGTAATTGGTGGGAAAGTGGAAAAATTATACCTCTTGTGAAAAAATAGAAATGTACCACGGTGCAAGACTCTCACCTCTGCTACAGTGATGCATTGTGGGTAGAGCTTGTGGAGATTGGCCAGCATAAGTAGACAAGTGTGTCTTCATCCACATGCATTCCGAATACTCACTGTAGTTCCCTGAAAATGACGTGCCTGGACAAAACCAAATCATTTGACTTTAATTCAGAGAAAACCTCCAGTGGGACATGAAAAAGCAAAATTGCATTGCATGTTTTCAGAGAGTTGGCTATTTCTGATTTTTTTACTTAGCCCTTTGGAAAATAGTTTAAGTATGAATCAAACAATTTACTGAGTTTAATGTGTGGATTGGAAAACTGGGTCTTATTCAGAATGATGTTCATTTCAGTTTTCACTATAAATCAGCATACAGCACAACCAGTGTAGACCGACTCCTGAACAAATGACTCATATGAGCCGATTCTTTTAACTGTAAGTGAATCAGCATACAGCATAACCAGTATAGAAAAGAAAAAACTTAATTCATACAGGTCTATTCCCTAAACAATTTTGCTTCTTAAGTAAATTTACCTTGAAACTTGGATATTTCAACAGGAAAAGACCAGAAATAAAACAGAAAAAGACCAAATACTGTTAAGACAATGATTTCTAATCACAATGAATGACGGTTGTGTTAGTTTACAACTGACCAATGCCATGGTATTGGTACAGCACTGAAGTCACAGCGTCAAACCTGAAGCCATCAAAGTGATACTCTTCCTTCCACCAGTGCAGGTTGGAGAGCAGGAACTGCACTACCTCCCAGCTATGGGAAAGAGAGAAAGACATTTTCTCCAGAGCTTCCACATAAAATCGACCCTTGTCTGATGAAATAAGAATCCAAAAATCAATCAACTAGAACACACTCTGGTGCATATAAATACATAGAAGAAGAAGAAAAAGAAAAAAAAAAAACATCTAGCTGTTCACAAAGGACACATTCTACTTGTAATATCTGTTCAATGATTTACACATCTGCCACAATAATGTTTTCAATCATCTTCATTTGGGAATTATCTTCAGTATTTAAATGTGCTCTTAATTGTAATATTTGTAAATTGTGTTAAATTTGATTGAGCTATTGCCATTTCATGTAATGATTTCATTGAAGTTTGAATTGATTGACAGCACTAAAACACATTTGAGTAATGGATTCATTCTCTGATTAAATAGTAGCTGTAACACAAGGTTGGTTGATTCTGCCCAAAAAGACAGATGGAGAGAGAAAGAGAGAAACAGGCAGCAGGAGCAGCAGGTTGGGTGGCTGGTGGTGGTGTGATTCCCTGAGGAGAATGATGAACAGTGTGTGAATGAGGAGGAGATGAAACTAACTCAAGACTGAAACCATTCTTTCATGTGAAATGGCACTCTGAGAACAGCCTCCTGCTCTCCATCTATTGCTCTTACTGCTTTTCTTCGTCCTTTTCTAATCGTTCAAATCAAGCATGATGAGTATTATCTCAGTAATGTCTTAGACCAGTGGTTTTTAAACATTCAGATGTTAAGAATCCCAAAATATGATGAACCCCTTCCAAGAATTATATGCACTTCATACACAGCTAAGACACAATTATTCATTGTATTACATCTCACAACATGTGGTTTATTACATTAAATAATTGGCTTTTATATTGTCACAGTACTGAAGTCAAAGCAAATCATAAAGTTATATAAAAATACTATCCTGAGAATATTTACTTAGTTAAGTCGACAGCATATACATACATGTATACACACACACACACACACACACACACACACACACACACACACATATATATATATATATATATATATTTATTTTTTTAAGTAAAATTTTGAAGAAGACAGACTAAAACAATATTTTTTTTGCAAAATGTAATCCAATAATGTATAGTGTATACAACTTTAATGTATATTTAATAAAATATATTTAATTTATGTACACTTTTTAGCAAGCAAGTTGTTTAAATGTGTTAAATAAATAATTAAAATGAAAAAATGCAATCAATATTTAAGGTTAACCCTAAACCCTAAAAGTGCATTTTGTAAAATTAATTTTTATTTCTCTCTCTCAGTTTTTCTCCAGCCCCCCTTTTACCTCCTTGCTGACCCCTAGGGGTCCCCAGACCCCTGTTTAAAACTCCTGCCCTAGAAAATACCCTAACAGCTGCATAGAAACACATTAAAAACACTCCACAGTTTTTGTACAGAGAGGTACCACTCACCTTTTCTTCAGAAAATATACAATTCAAGTTTTAGTGCACAGAAACCCAGACACAATGCACACTGTGAAACCATCACAGTGTAAATTAGCACTGATATCCCACTAACATTTTGGATGAGGCCCCTGCGCAGTCTCTCCTCCTCTCTCAATCCTTTATTCCTGCAATTAAACGAAGTACTGAGTTTTCAACAGTGGGCCTATGAAGCCTTCCAAAAGTAAATCTAACTTTCTCGCCGTCCCCCGTCTCGTGTGCATTCAAATATGTGATTAGGTAGAACAGCAGGGATTCAATTCTAACAATGTTATGCTTTTAATTCTTTGATTTTAACAGTGTCGTAAAAGCATTCAGACTCACCGCAGGAGCGTTCAATTCATTAAAAAGTGATAAGAACCTCTAGCATTAACAATATTAAAATACTCAACACAACTGAGTTACTTCACTACTTTTTCTTTTTTTTAAACCGCTGACCACATTCGTGTCACGTCAACTACTACCACAGCTATATTTCCAAGCAGGCACTGATGTATTCAGTCCACACTCATAGAGATGTGCTTGAAGTTATAACTGTGTGCTTGCATGCTTGTATGAATATGGTGGCACTTATTTTATTAACACAGAAGAGGGGTGGTTTGTAAGGGGTTTTGGAGGTTTGGTTTTGTGGAGTCTTTGGTTTTGTTTTGTTCAGACCTGTAAGTTTCAGATGTATAAAATTTGGACTGACCCAAGAGTGCATAGCTGTGGGCTTAAAGAACTATAGCCCTTACAGAAGTCAAACAATACAGCAAATAAACAGTATCATCAATTTAAGATGAGGGAATCTGCAGAGGTCTTGTCAAGGATGCTGGAAAGAGTAAAGTTTCTGCAACATAAAAAAATAAAATAAAAACATATATAAAAAACCTATTCAGACTTCACGGGCATGAAGTTAAATCACAAATCTCAAACTCTGCGATCCCGACACAATTTGTGTCGTAAGTATAAATTGTTATATATAAATTATATAAAATTCATAACATATTCAAATAAATTAAAAGAAAACATTAACAACAACAAATATTTATATTACATAAATACTTAATAACATTATATTATTCAAATAAACATGCAGAAAATAACAATTTACACAAAATAAAGACAATAAATAATAATAATAATAATAATATACAAATATTAATACATACTTTTATATTATATAAATATTTAATACAATATACATTATTTATTACATATACCTAGTATATAAATATTATAATTATATAAAAATAAGCAAATGAAAATGTTTAGATGGTTTGCAGACCTCTAACTCACATGCTCATAAATTCACAAAAATGCACAAAAATCCACAACATCTATTGCTGTGCAACTGCGAATACATGAATGGCCATTATAACAATTCAATCTCAGCTAATGCACTCTCCGTTGCCACATCCTCCCCTTTCACACACACACACACACACACACACACACACACACACACACACACACACACACACACACACACACACACACACACACACACACACACACACACACACACACACACACACACACACACACACACACACACAGTCTTTCAGTGCAGAGATACAGTCTTGCCACACACTGATAAAAAGCTATGCATATTATCCCGATATGAAGCTTTCATAAACAGAGGGAGATTGCATTTGTGCATCTGTGGAATCTAACGGGAAGCTGCTCTGATATGATAAGGTTTCAGAACCCACAGGCCTGCCTCCACCCTCACCATAAACAGATTAGGACCATCACCTCAAACTGACAAGAAGGAGAGAAAGAAAAGGTGGGAAGCACAATAAGATTCCCACAGAGGCCAAATAGAGATGAGTGAGAATGGTTGGGATAGTTGAAACCCCCACAATCCTTCAACTTCAGACCATTTTTAAACAATTCATCCCTTTCAAACCTCAAGCACTCCAGCAAAGTAGGGCATTGCTGATGTGTCATGACATCAAACCATTTAATATTATTATTATTATTATTTTTTATTGAAATCTTTAATACATGTATGTATTTGTGCTGTAGGACAGAGGTGAGAGCGCAGGGCAGGCACTGGAGCCCATGAGGGTTAATCATCCAAGAGAGCGGCAGAAGTGGTCAGATGGGCCACTGACCAGGACTTGAACTAGCAGATCAGACAAACTTCAAACATTATATGCTCTACATGTTCACAATAGACGTGTAATACACAGTTAAACACTTCAATATATATATATATATATATATATATATATATATATATATATATATATATATATATATATATATATATATATATATATTAGGGCTGTCAAATGATTAATCACGATTAATCACATCCAAAATAAAAGTTTTGTTTACATAATATATGTATGTGTACAGGGTATATTTATTATGTATATATAAATACACAGACATAAATTATACATTTAGAAAATATTTACATGTATATACATTTATAATATTTATATTATTATAATTTATATTATATATAAATATATTTAATATATAAACATAACATTTTTCTTAAATATATACATGCATGTGTGTGTATTTATATATACATAATAAATATGCACAGCACACACACATATTATGTAAACAAAACATTTTTTTTTGGATGCGATTAATCGTGATTAATTGTTTGACAGCCCTAATATATATATATATATATATATATATATATATATATATATATATATATATATATATATATATATATATATATACATATATATATGTATATATATATATATACATATATATATGATATATATATATATATATATATATATATATATATATATATATATATATATATATATATATATATATATATATATATATATATATATATTCAAAAAGCTATTATGGTTTCAACAAAATAAATAATTAAACAGCACAACATTGATAACAAGAAGCACCAAATCAGCATATTAGAATGATTTCTGAAGGATCATGTGAGCATGAAGACTGCAGTGATGGCTGAAAACATTTATTTTAAATTATAATAGTATTTCACATAATGTTACTGTTTTTACTATGTTTTTGATAAAATAAATTCAGCCTTAGTGGGCATAAAAGACTGACCTCAAACATTTAAATGATATTCTAACTCTTTTTAGTATTTACTGAATACAATACTTCACATTCAAAATTTTAAATATATAAATCATATGTTAGTTTTTTATCACAGTATTTCAGCTGTTAACTTAAATAAATTCACTACTTTATTTTGAGTAGATGATATCTTTTTGCCATCCCTAGACACTATGAAAGGAGAAGGAAATTTATGAGTAAACATTCTAGCCATTTCTTCATTATAATTAATTATATTTAATCAATTTAATTAATGAAACTAATTTAATTTATTTTAATTTAAGTTAATTTGTATTAATAATAAAATTGTTATTTTTTTTTTAAATATGACATTGACTATTGTAATATGATACTAAAGGTGCATAAAATTATTTCTCATACAAAGAAAACACAAAATTAATACTTTGTTTTAAAATAAAAAGTATACATTTTAATTTTTATTTTATTTATATATTTTAGACAGCAATAATATTTTAACTATGCAATAATAAACATAAAAAAATCTTAATGTGAATTAATATTCAAAAGGATTACACTTTAAATAATAGGAAAAATACTGAAATATTAATATATCCACTACTAACTTACTTAATTTTCAATTGTGTGAAACAGCTCAACAGTTTTTCCAGCAATAAGCTTAAGTTTTTTTTTTTTTTTTTTTTTTTACAATTACATTTTACCTTCATTAATGTAGAGAAATATTTAGTTAAATACTACGGTTAATCACTTTGTTTTATAAAGTTTTTTTTTGTTTGTTTTTTGTTTTTTTTTGTTTACTTATCTGTATTTGGTGTAAATGGACGTTCATGTTTAATACTGTTGCACTAATTCATATCCTCATTATTTTTGTGCCAGACTGCTAAATATTCGCCTAACAAACTCTATTTGCCTAACAAATTATCTTGTTGTGCATCTGACAATATTTAAGACTGTAGTTAAACTAATACGAATAATAAATAGCTTGGATAACAGTTTCAAAATAGCTTCCTCAATACTGCACATTATCTTGTGCTTTGGGTTTAGTTGCGGTCTGCACAACAAACACTTGCTATGTATGCCAAGAAAATCCTTCATCAACAACATATACAAAATTCTTCAATCCAATTCCTTGAAAATAAAATGCCTGTCCTCAACTATTAGATCAGCCAAACATGCTGTAGGCCATCCGAAAGACGGGCGGCTCGGCAATGAGCGGAGGAAACTGTTTATACTGTATATGCGCAGTGACTAATGACCAGACTGATTTCAGAGAGAGAGAAACACACACTGGCAGCCCGTTTCCTCACCGCCTTTCTGCCAAACACTAAATGCAGAAAAGACTGAAGGCTGTATATGGGCTCATTATGTTTCGGTTCAAAAAAAGATTATTTTACACACAAACAACCTGACTTCTCTACCATCTGTTGCTGTGGGAGACTGGAAGAGTCGCTCTCTCCCAGCAGAGTGAATGGAAGTTGCAAAACAGGCCGCTGATTAAAAACAGGGTGCGCTGACGTGGCCAATCAATAGCAGTAAGACCAGTCAAGGTCAAAAGTATTCTCATTTACAGACAGAGAATGGAGTAAGACGGAGACAGTGACAGAGAATGTTTAGCGGATTTCAGTGCATAATCTCGTCTATGAAATTACTGTCAAAAATGTTCATTGCAGAAAGATTTATTTATTTTATTTATTTAACTTTTTTGCAAAAAATAAAAATTAAATTATTTGAATTAAAACATAGAATTGACTAAATGAATGTGGGAAAAAACAACAATGCCATAGTAAAAAAAAAAAATGTGTATATATATATATATTGCTCTATTCATAAAATAACATAACAATTAGGCCATATTTATGCCAACACCATTGACATAAACATGACAAGAAAAAAATAACACAAATTTACGTAAAACTTTATGCCAGAGTAAAATAGAAGCTACATGTATTTTAATAAATTGCACTGAAAACATTAAAGGGGTCCTTTTATGCTTTTTCACTTTTTCAACTTTAGTTAGTCTGTATTGTTGCTGTTTGAGGATAAAACAATATCTGCAAAGTTACAAAGCTCAAAGTCCAGTTCAAAAGGAGATATTTTATTTAACAGAAATCACTTTTCAAAAACTACAACGAACAACTAGTTTGGACGACAACGCATATTTTCTGGAATTTGTGATATCACAAATAACGACGAATGGGGCGAGACTTGGTTGAGCTGCACAAGAGAAGGCAACAAGTGTTATTACTATGTCGGAGACACGCTAGTGTTCCCAAGGCAGACGAACTTAGAGTGGTTACAATCATCCGGGGTTAAATCGCGCTCAAATTGATTTGATTTTGAGCTCGCAGGCGGCTATGGTAAGGTGAATGACATTTCCAGACCAGGCGCAGAGTGGAGCCAATCTCAACACACACTGGCCCAGCTAACCAATCACAGCACACTCCGTATTTCTGAAGGTGGGCCTTCATTTGATACAGGAACTATTCGAGCCGTTCATGCCAGACTGGGGAGAGAGGTGTTGTAATAATGTAAAATATGTGAAAAATTATGTTTTTCGAACAACTTAGTATGAGAGCCTGTTCTAGTACACCCCCAAAACAAAATCAAGACTTTGTAAAAAAGGCATAATAGGACCAGTTTAATATTATCAAACTATTACACAATTTAAAACAACTGTTTTTAATATATTTTCAATTATCAGTGTGATTATTTCTTATAATTAAACAGTTGTGCTGCTTAATATTTTTATAGAAATTGTTTTTTTTTTTTTTCAGGACTCTTCAATGAAAAGGAAAAAAAATAAAATATGTGTATATATATATATATATATATATATACACACACACACACACACACACACACACACACACACACACACACACACACACACACAGTATAAATAGTATAAAGTTGAAACAACCCTTTATTATTTATTTTTAGTTTACTTTTAAGTTGTGATAACTTATTGAATCACAGCAATAATTTTATACAGTGTGTGTGTGTGTGTGTGTGTGTGTGTGTATATATATATATATATATATATATATATATATATATATACACACACACACTGTATATACAAAACAAAGAAAGATGTCTCTGTTTGCAGATCTGGAAGTTGACCTACCATAATAAAATGTATGTAGATTAATTCTGCAAATCGTTTAACAAAAGTGATAGAGAGTCATAGGGTGGTAAAATGTGCATCCATTCCATGATGGTGACACAATAGTTCAGCACTTTTCTATGCATCACGCACACAAGCACTGGGTCAGACCTGAGGGCTTAAAATAGCACCGCAACTTTAATTGCAAAGTGCAAATGAGGGCCGGGGTGAAAGGTCTAGAGATGGCTTTAATACACTGCTCTGATTTCCTGAAACTCAGCACAAGAGCACACAGGAATACGAGGAGATCTTCTGACTTCTCTACATTTCATCTTCCTGTGCATTGATCTCTTGCCCTCCTGACCTGTTTTTCCCTGTTTTTTTTTTTTTATCTATTCTCAAGCCCTTTGATGCTTTGTTCACTCAGATATAAGGGTGGGTGGAACAAACTTTCCAAACTATTTCCATCACAATAATGGTATTTATTATTACAGTTATTGAAATTCAAGGAAACAAATATTTAACTATCCATGTGTGATGACTTTTTAGATAATCTACTGAACTTTATCATTTAAAACTGAAAATACATCTCATTTGATTATTTTCTTATTTCTCTTTTCATTAGTAACTTAATGGGCACAAACCAAAAGACACTGATAAGCTAATTATATATATATATTTTTTGTCAATAACAATAAACAACATGTGTTGAAATTCTATACTATTGTGTAATAAATTAATTAAAAATAAATCACTAAAAACTAAAATCGATTGTTAAATGTAATAAGTGAATTTAAGCATCACAACACTGTAAGGTACAGTATGATTACAGTATCATTTTGAGATTTTCTAAATATTACATTTAATGTTTAAATGTACATAAATTGTACATTTAATGTTACTGAAACAATTGGTGTTTTAATAGATTAATTTTGATGAGAGATAGATGATAGTAAAGGTAACCTAAATGTAAAAAGGATAAATGACAGAAATGTGAGATATGAAACAATTTCCAAATATATCTCAATAAGTAAATAAATAAAACAAGCAAATAAATGTATAAAATAAACACTAATACTGATATATTTAAATTCATAATTGTTTCTTTGTTGAATAGTTTATGTGCTTTTTTCTTTTTTTCTTTTTTTTTTAATAACCGGAAACACTACACTTATTCCAATAAAGCACCTTTGAATTTAACTTAATTGAACTGAATCAAATTAAGCTGAACAGAACCCAATCAAATTAATCATAAAGTGCCACTTCAGACAGAAGAAACTGCCTCAGGAATCATAAAAAACAAATCCTCATGAGTGTTACTCTGAGCTTTGATATCCCACATGCCGTGTTATGATGACCCGCGGAGCATTAGGCAGCTCTCTAAGAGTAAACCATACAATCCCTTTAATTAACTGTGGACCTCAGGCTGGGCTGCGAGCCGTCGTTGATTGTTTTGGTATCAGTGTTGGTTGTGAGATTTGATAGGACTCAGTAGAGAGGCTCAATTAATCTGACTGTCAGCTCAGAGAGCAGCCAATCAGCAACCAGACAACAATGTAACACTTCAACAGGCCACTAACAAAGGAAAAAAAAAAAGAAGAAGACAGTTGATAAAAGGAAGGGATTAAAAAGACAAACGCATGTCCACATGGACACACATTTGAAACCTGATGGCCAACACCAGGAGAAAGAATGACAGAGGGAAAGAACAAACTTGACAGAATGTAAAAACAACATCAACAATGGGTATTTCTGTAATAAAATGGCCAGTTATAATGTTAGTCAAAGCTTCATGCACCAAAAATAGTAATAATTTAGTTATTCATGGCTATTTACCATCATTTTATGAACTTAAATTAATCAGGAGAGCGTTTCTTGTGCACTGTTATAATAAACTGTTAAGTTTTAAAATCATGTTAACATATATGTGATTCCCATATGCTTACTCCCACACATATGCGATTCATTAAGTAAACAGCTTTCTCCATAACATAATTTCTCCAAAATGGTGCTGTAATGAACAATGCATATAAGGACTACTATACTATTATTGTTCTCTGACATTTTTCTTTATGTGATGTTTGATCCATTGCAGTTTCCCTCTTTCTGTAAATCATATTCAGGGTTTCATAATGCATTTACTATACGTTAGCTTGCCTACTGTCCCCAAGAACATGATCTATGTAAGTCCACATCACACCACAACTAGAAACTGTGCATCTAACCAAAGATTAAGAGGTTACATTTTTGACATCAACTTCACAGCAAACTAAGCAATGCACGCAACATTATGGCATGTGCTATAGTATACAGGTCCTTCTCAAAAAATTAGCATATTGTGATAAAACTTCATTATTTTCCATAATGTAATGATAAAAATTAAACTTTCATATATTTTAGATTCATTGCACACCAACTGAAATATTTCAGGTCTGTTATTGTTTTAATACTGATGATTTTGGCATACAGCTCATGAAAACCCAAAATTCCTATCTCAAAAAATTAGCATATTTCATCCGACCAATAAAATAAAAGTGTTTTTAATACAAAAAAAGTCAACCTTCAAATAATTATGTTCAGTTATGCACTCAATACTTGGTCGGGAATCCTTTTGCAGAAATGACTGCTTCAATGCGGCGTGGCATGGAGGCAATCAGCCTGTGGCACTGCTGAGGTGTTATGGAGGCCCAGGATGCTTCGATAGCGGCCTTAAGCTCATCCAGAGTGTTGGGTCTTGCGTCTCTCAACTTTCTCTTCACAATATCCCACAGATTCTCTATGGGGTTCAGGTCAGGAGAGTTGGCAGGCCAATTGAGCACAGTAAATACCATGGTCAGTAAACCATTTACCAGTGGTTTTGGCACTGTGAGCAGATGCCAGGTCGTGCTGAAAAACGAAATCTTCATCTCCATAAAGCTTTTCAGCAGATGGAAGCATGAAGTGCTCCAAAATCTCCTGATAGCTAGCTATATTGACCCTGCCCTTGATAAAACACAGTGGACCAACACCAGCAGCTGACATGGCACCCCAGACCATCACTGTGGGTACTTGACACTGGACTTCAAGCATTTTGGCATTTCCTTCTCCCCAGTCTTCCTCCAGACTCTGGCACCTTGATTTCCGAATGACATGCAAAATTTGCTTTCATCCGAAAAAAAGTACTTTGGACCACTGAGCAACAGTCCAGTGCTGCTTCTCTGTAGCCCAGGTCAGGCGCTTCTGCCGCTGTTTCTGGTTCAAAAGCACACGCCTGTGCACGGTGGCTCTGGATGTTTCTACTCCAGACTCAGTCCACTGCTTCCGCAGGTCCCCCAAGGTCTGGAATCGGTCCTTTCTCCACAATCTTCCTCAGGGTCCGGTCAACCTCTTCTCGTTGTGCAGCGTTTTTTTTGCCACACTTTTTTCCTTCCCACAGACTTCCCACTGAGGTGCCTTGATACAGCACTCTGGGAACAGCCTATTCGTTCAGAAATTTCTTTCTGTGTCTTACCCTCTCGCTTGAGGGTGTCAATGATGGCCTTCTGGGTTAACCTCTTACCCATGATTGCGGTTTTGAGTAATGAACCAGGCTGGGAGTTTTTAAAAGCCTCAGGAATCTTTTGCAGGTGTTTAGAGTTAATTAGTTGATTCAGATGATTAGGTTAATAGCTCGTTTAGAGAACCTTTTCATGATATGCTAATTTTTTGAGACAGGAATTTTGGGTTTTCATGAGCTGTATGCCAAAATCATCAGTATTAAAACAATAAAAGACCTGAAATATTTCAGTTGGTGTGCAATGAATCTAAAATATATGAAAGTTTAATTTTTATCATTACATTATGGAAAATAATGAACTTTTATCACAATATGCTAATTTTTTGAGAAGGACCTGTATATTGCATACATTCAGTATACTCATGTAAAGCAATATATACTATATAGCAAATCACTTGTTGCATTTGTTACTCACTTTGGATAGGTTCAGAGGAGGGACGCAAAAGAGGGCAGCATTTGGGTCAGTGCCTGAAAAATGCATATAGTAGGTCATATGATGTCACAGTTTTGAATGTGCATAACACCCTGGACGTTACAGTGTCTTTACATGATATACTGAAATATTATATTTTAAAAAAAAAAAAAAATCTTAAAGGGGTAGTTCACCCAAAATATGTAAATTCTTTCATCATTTACTCACATTTTGTTGAGTACAAAAGAAGATATTTTAAAGAATGTTGGGAACCAAACAGCTGATGGTAGCCATTGATTTCCATAGAATGGAAGAAAACACAATGAAAGTCAATGGATGCTGTCAACTGTTTGGTTCATTGGCTTATTTTTCGGGTGAACTATACCATTACATTCTCTGTGTGAGTCTCTCTGTGCATGTAAAGGAATAGGAAAGAGAGAAAAAGGTCTCTCTGTGCATTTTAAGGTATGGTAAATGGTGATATTGGTATTATAGAGTTGGAAGGCAGAGATTTCACATATAAGAAAATCTCACATACGACAAAGCATAAACCATTATTGGATGCATCCTTCAATCCCAGAATGCTTTGTAACAAGCTCAGTGGAGAATTTTTATCCAAGATAGTGGACGGAATTGTGAAAATGACAAGATACAATATCACTGGAACTGTTAACAAATATTTCCTACCGAAAATCCTAAGCAGCCTTGATTTTTTAAAGTCGACATATCGCTGTTCCTTGACTGTTTAGGTATCATGAAATTGCTGTGTTTTGCACATTACACAACAGAATGGCGACTGGAAGTCACACATAACATATTTCAAAAGGAAGAATCCCTGACTCTGTCTCATTTACAGAACACATATAACAGAACACAAAGCACACATAAGCAAATTTTTTTTTTGGCACAAGACTGGAATTCCTCCAAATGGCAATAGTGGTCCTCAAAAAGCTTGTAATCCAGGTTGTCTGTAGGCTGATTTGCAGTGAAAAATAGAAAAAAGAAACAGAATTCAGAAGAGCGAATGGATGGGGATATTTCACAGTGCAAGACTAAATATTTCTCAGATATCCAAGACACATTGGCGCTTCTCTCAGATAGCATCTTTGATAATTTACACAATGTATGTGACTTACAGTTAACACAGTTTTTGTCTACACCTAAACAACACACACCTATGCTAGTAAACATTTCACCTGCAGATGCCTGCGTTCATAATAAGCTAGTTAGCGCATTTGCTATGCATAATTTACTGGGGCCAGTTCCAGGTGCAGTGAAAGAACTTTAGCATAAAAATCTCTCACAGCCCACTTCATTTAAGGATTTGACTGAATCAGAACACCAACAATTCTGTGTTCTCGCTCTCAGTAGAAAGCATAGACCTTGCAGTGGATCTCAGCTTTATTAAAAGCTTCTTTGATGGGCAGTGTGTTAGCAGACAACAGACCAGAAAAAAGCCCACACTGTGTGATTCTGACGGATCTTATGAGTCTCTTCCAAACTTTGCCTAACTCCCCACCAGTCTCTCTGGCCCCAAAAACAACACTTCACAGGCAGAGGCGGATCCTTTGGGATTCAATTATAACCAGTTAAGTGAGATGTGCTGGACTGCAACAGCATGTCTAATGGTTTGAACTCTACCACATCAAAATAGCTTCCAATTAGACTTCATAAATAAGCACAAATGAACTGCGGCAAATTAGAGATAACACACAAATGCAAATGCACAAACGTACACAGATGCTCAAAAACAGTGCATTAAATATTAAAAAGTTTAAAAATAAATAATAAAGTATTATTATTATAAACAATTCTGCCACCAAAAAATTTGTTCACGTGTTCAATTATCTACATTTAACAGTATTATTATTATAAACATTTTTGTGACCATTATTTTTCTTTATTTTTTGATTTATTAATGTTCTTCTGTAGTATTTATTTTTGGTTTTTGAAAGTCTATTGTTGTTTATGTCTTGTGGTTCATTGAAAGTCTATTTGATAGTAGTAATAATAATAATAATAATAATAATAATAATATATTAGGGTTGTTATTCAATAAAAAAGTTAATCTATAATTTATCTAGCAGACATTACAAAAAAGTAGCTTTAATTTAACATAAATTTTATTACATATAAACTTTTAGGCTACAACGGCCTAATATAAGCTATATAGGACATAAAAGAAGATAATTTGAGAATCATCTCAGTATTGTTATTTTTCAATGAAAGTCATTATTTACCAAAACAGCTTGGTTACCAACAGTCTTCAAAATACCTTATTTTATGTTCCAAAAAAAAAAAAAAAAAATCATATTTAAATATTCATTTAATTATTATTATTATTATTATTATTATTATTATTATTATTATTATTATTATTATTATTAAATGCTGAAATTATATCCTGAATAAGAAACTAAAACTGCCAGTAGGTGGCGGTAAATGTCTTTATAAGTCCATTGAGTCATTCAGTCGTGCATTCGATTCATTCAAATGGCTGATTCATTCAGAAACAAATCTCCACTGTGTTTCTCGGAGACGTACAACAGTTCTTCTGTGGCTTTATAGTAAATATTTTTGTTGGTAAAATTGAGCAAAATCACAAAAAATATATAAATATTTAAAAAAAAAAATGTTGTTGAAGTGATTTCTCCAAGATGTGCATGGGCCCTTCATTAAGGCAATTAAAATTTCATCAACGAGACTTTTCGCCAGTCTGCCCTGCGGCATTCTTTCATATCTTAAAAATTACATTTATAAAAGTGTCAGACTGAATGCAACAGCCAATCCTTTTGTATATCAAACCTAATGAGGTCTATTTCATTTTAGCATTTACGCGCACACACACGCGCACATGGTGCCAAATGGCTATGTGCTTGAAGTCTATTGTACTTAGATATTAGCTGCGCTGCCATACAACGTCTTTTTGTTTTGCTCCGTTAGCTTTGTCTCTAGATGTTTGATTTCTTCAGTTCTTTGTACTTTTGTTTCAAATTCAGAATTGCATTGCTCGCACCTGCCTAATGATGCCTGCTGCCTACGCATGAAAGGATTGAAAAGGTTTATACCTTCTTAATTTTCATGGGCTGAGACATTTTCGAGCAAAACTCAAAGGGTACGGCTAACTCACTTTCATAAAAAAACAATTCCTTCAGTCAGTGTTCCACACGGTCTGACTCGAGGCTGTTCTGACTGACTGCAAGAGACACAGATACCATCTTTACGGCCATCACAGAGAGTGTCAATGGATTAAAAACAAAGCTCATCAAACATGTAATTAGACTGCAAACAACTCCAGACACTGTGTTAATTACAGAGTGAAGTCTACTGCAGGACAGCTGCTAATACACGCTGACGGCCAGCCAGTACTAACAAAGCTGTTGTCTGAGATGAAATAAACAAGTGCGTATTACAGCATCTGTTGCAGGAGGTTTACTCTTTCAGTCTTCAGGCTTTGTTTTTCATGTCTTGTCATGTCTTTTATAGGCATACAATGGTGCTATTTCTAAAGAGTTGTTGAAGAGAGAAAATTGAACGTTGTACTGATAGCATAAAGTTGAACATTATAATTTTGTGAGGTATTTGGAAATAAAGCTGAGAAATTGCATGTTGCTGGATATTTTGAGTTTTCTTAAGTATCTTTTTCAAGTTCAACCATGTTCTGTAAAAAATACATAATTACTATAGATACTATATTATATTATTATCCTATATTATGTTATTATATATAACTATATTATATACTGAGTTTGATCAAAGCCACTTTAACACACAAAATCAGCTAACTTGCAGTAAAATTACAATATTACTTTTAATGTCCCATATCTGCTATTCAAAAATGCAATATTTGCACTTCCGCAACAAAATGTTTTTTTTTTAAAACAGAATATATTTCAAACTGAAGAATTGAAACTAGATTAAGAATGAATGTTAAAAAAATAAAAATACATTTGTTGCAGTGTATATTATTATTATTATTATTATTATTATTATTATAAACTGTTATACAGTACTACATTATAATAATATTATTAACTTATAATAATTCTAATAATATTACTATATATAGCATATACTATTATTATAAATTATAATATAATTTAATAATATATAATAACAATTATTATAATAGTATTATTGGTTATAACATTATGAATATTTTTACAAAAATATTTTAAAATAATGGTACATAATATTATTAATTAATAATTATTATTATCTATTTTGTTGTGGTTAAAAACTTACACTTAAAAAATGTAAATTAAATTTTTTTTTTTTTTTTCCGTAGCAACTAACTGTGATAAAATAAGTTTAAACTGAAGTACTAAAATCACTTAAACTATAAGCGAAATAAATTAAAGCCAGGTAAAATTATTTATAAAAACAAAAACTAATAACAATGACAAAAGAAAATAACAATATTATTAAAACCGGTAACACTTTACAATAAGGTGTCATTTGCTAACATTAATTAATGTATTAACTAACATGAACTAACAATGAACAATACATGTGTTACAGTTTTAATTAATCTTTGTTCATGTTAGTTAATGAAAATACAGTTCCCTATCTGTCGGTCACTACGAGTTATGTCGAACAACATATGGGGTCTCACTTGGGAGGCCAATCATCTCTGAGTTTAAGAGAAAACGCCAATGAAAATTGGCTAGTGGATTTAACATACCTGAGCCACTCCCTGTGCCTACGGGTATAAATAGGCGACAGGTGCATCCACTCACTAGATTTTTGCTTCGGAGCCGAGTGGTTGTATGAAAAGCTATTATACTCCACAAAGCCATTCATCTGCTGTGTGTCGGGAAGCTGTTCTGGTTGGCGGTATGGCGCGAACAGCGGTGTCCCTTTCAGCGATTCCCCTGGGCGCTTCAACTAAAAGAGCGGATTTCCTAAAAGAGTAAATCACGGACGATTCGCGTCTTTTTAAAGACGCCGTTTCGTCCGTGTCCTTCTGGATGCAGTCGTTTCCTGTCCTCTGACAACGGCCACGAGCGGGATGGTTCATGCCCGCACTGCGTGTGTGACCATGGCAACGCTGTGATCGCGTCTCTTCTTTCTTAAAGGGAAAGGAGCAGACCCCTCTGTCACTACCCGTTGACTATTCTCTGCCACGAGCAGAGGACTGCCGGCTAGTGCTCTGGGAAATTTGAGGGTGACAGTGAGAGCTTCTCCTCTGGGCCATGCCCCACGGACCTCTCACCCCTTCCGCAGTGCTTGTCCTGTGCGGCTGCTGGGTGATTTTGCTGGGCTGTCTTATGGCGGTCCCAGCATGTCATTTGGTTTGCCGCCGGTGGATCAGATGTCGATTGCAGCATCGGGGGATGGGCTGTTGACCTCTGTGGATGAAGATTCGGCGGGGCTGCCACCCTCGGGTGTTGTCGCCACTGCCGAATCGGACCCAGAGTTGACAGCCGTGCTTGCCCAGGCAGCTGTGAGCATCAGGATGGAGGTGAATACACCGCCCAGCCTTGAGTGCTCACGGCTGTTTGATTGGTTCTTGGTGTAGAGCGCGGCTCACAACCGCGTTTTGCTCTGGTTCCTTTCTTCCCGGATGTGCATGGGGAAGTGACGTAGTCGTGGATGGCCCCTTTTTACGGCCAGAAGCCGCTCGTTTCCTTTCTCCGTCCTCACTACCCTCGATGGTGGGGCAGCTAGGGAGTGCGTCGACATTCCCCAGCATGAGAGTGCGATTGCGGTGCACTTGTGTCCGCAAAACAAACCCACTGGGAGGAATAGTCCGCGTCTCCCGTCTAAGGCCTGTAAGCTGTCGGCCGCTCTCGCTGCCAAGGCTTACGGTGCTGCGGGCCAAGCTGCCTCTGCCCTGCATGCCATGGCAATCCTGCAAAATTCACCAGCCAAGGCTTTAACAAATGCATGAGGGTAGAACCGACCCGAGGTTGATGCAGGAGCTGCGCACGTTGACTGACCTCACCCTTCTGGGCGACGGGAGTCACGAAGCAGTCCCTCGGGAAGGCGATGTCCACTCTGGTGGTCCAGTAGGTCCATCTCTGGTTCAGCCTGGTCGAGATGAGAGACGTTGACAAAGTGCACTTTCTTGACTCTCCCATCTCCCAGGCTGGCCTGGGCGGCGACGCTGTCGAGGGCTGTGCCCAGCAGTTCCCGGCAGTACAAGAGCAGACTGAGGCCATACAGCGCATCTTGCCCCGATGTGATCCTCTGGCTGCCACCGTTCCATCGTGGGGCGTGCCTCAGCCTGCTCGTCGCCGTGGGCGCCCTCCTGCGTCCTCCACATTGGCTCCGCCCCATGCTGAGAGTTCTTCGAGGCCGGCGAGTCGAGCCCCGCGCAGGAGAGCGGCGCCCCCCGTGTCACATCCAGCCGCGAAATCATCCAAGAAGAAGACGAAGCGGCCCTGACACAGGCAACTCGGAGACGTGGGAGACTGCTCTTCAGGAGATGGCGGAGACAGTGCCACTCCTTCCCCCGGAGGAGGGCCTGGTGGAGAATTATTTTTGGTACCCACAGTTTCAATAAAAGTGCAATTTCCCTTTCCTCTGAGTTGCAAGGCTCGTGGGTTGACAATGAGCGAAGCACTGCCTCCTCATTCTCACCCATGACGCCCCCTTTCGCCAGTGGCCAAGAGGTTGCGGTTCGGAGACGCAACGCCTCTCCACGCATCTCTGGCCAGTTCCTTCGGGAATACGGTGGGTTTTTGGTGTGATGGATAATTATTTGTTGCTTTATTGGTCATCCGACACAACTCCCCATCACTGCACCACTGCGGGTATGTCGACTTTCCCTTTGGTGCCACTTGTACGGAGTTTGGGGGCGTGGCTTGCGCTGCCCAACCCGTCAAGCTGGCTCATTGGGATGGTTCGACTCGGTTATGCGATTCAGTTCGCCCGGCGACCTCCCAAGTTCGAATGGCGTTCTCGAGGCTCCGGTGGCAGTCCGGGACGCCTCTGTCTTGCGCGAGGAGATTGCTGTCCTGCTGGCGAAGGATGCAATCAAGCCGGTCCCTCCAGCCGAGATGAGGAGAGGGTTTTACAACCCTTACTTCATCATACCCAAGAAAAGCTGTGGCCTTCGACCTATCCTGGGTCTGCGAGTCTTGAATCGGGTCCTGCACAAGCTCCCGCTCAAGATGTTGACGCAGAAACGTATTATCAAATGCGTCCAAATCCAGGATTGGTTTGCAGCGATCGACCTGAAGGATGCGTTCTTTCATGTCTCGATCCTCCCTTACCACAGACCGGTTCTGCGGTTTGCGTTCAAGGGTCGGGCATGGCAGTACAAGGTCTTCCCCCTCGGGCTCTCCCTGTCTCCCGTGTCTTCACGAAGGTCGCGGTGGGTGCCCTTGCCCCACTCTGGGAAGTGGGCATCAGGATCCTCAACTATCTCGACCCGAGAGGAGTTGTGCGTTCACAGGGACCTGGTGCTTTGGAACTTCAGTCAGTGGGGGCTTCAGGTCAACCGAGGAAAGAGCAAGCTCTCCCCTGCGCAGAGAATCTCTTATCTCGGTATGGAGTTAGACTCGGTGAGTATGACGGCACGTCTCTTCAGCGAGCGTGCCCAGTCAGTGCTGAACTGCCTGAGTTCCTTCAGAAGCAGGACAGTGGTACCACTGAAACACTTTCAGAGGCTCCTGGGGCATATGGCATCCGCAGCCGCAGTCACGCCGCTCGGGTTGCTTCATATGAGGCCACTTCAGCACTGGTTGCACTCCTGAGTCCCAAGATGGGCATGGCGCCGCAGTACACATCGTGTCACCATCACACCGATGTGTCGCCGCCTATTCAGCCCCTGGTCGGACCTTGCCTTTCTACGGGCCGGCGTGCCCTTAACAAGTGTCCCGGCATGTTGTTGTCACAACAGATGCCTCCAACACGGGCTGGGGCGCGACATGCAACGGGCAGGCAGCTTCAGGGTCCTAGACAGGACTTCGACTGCTTTGGCACATCAACTGTCTGGAGTTGCTGGCAGTGCTAGACAAGCACGTGTTGGTCCGCACGGACAACACTGCGGCTGTTTCGTACATCAACCGACAGGGCAGTCTACGATCACGTCGCATATCTCAACTCGCCCGCCATCTCCTCCTCTGGAGTCAGACGTGGCTCAAGTCGCTGCGCACTATCCACATCCCGGGGGAGCTCAATCATGCAGCCGACGCGCATTCACGACAGCACACTTTCCTCTGATAATGGCGACTCCATCCCCAGACGATCCAGCTGATTTGGAGTCGATTCGGGGAAGCCCAGGTAGACCTGTTTGCTTCCCACGAGTCCTCCCACTGCCTACTCTACGCAAGTATGCGTTTCCCCCAGTGAGCTTGCTCGCACAGACACTGTGCAAGGTCAGGGAGGACGAGGAACAGGTCCTTTTGGTTGCCCCTAACTGACCCACCCGGACATGCTCCTTGTGACAGCCCCTCCCTGGTGCATCCCCCTGAGGAGGGACCTACTATTTCAGGGACTGGGCTCCATTTGGCACCCGCGTCCAGATCTCTGGAACCTCCACGTGTGGCTTCTGGACGGGACGCGGCAGACCTAAGTGGTCTGCCACCTGCAGTGGTAGACACTATCTCTCAGGCTAGAGCCCCTATGTTCTGAGGTGGAGTCTGTTCACGAATTGGTGTTCTTCTCAGCAAGAAGACCCCCGGAGATGCTCGGTCAGAGTCGTGCTTCTTTCCTGCAAGAAAGGTTGGAGTGTAGGCTGTCACCCTCCACCCTGAAAGTGTATGTGGCTGCCATTGCAGCCCATCACGATGCAGTGGACGGCCGGTCCCTGGGGAGGCATGACCTGATCGTTAGGTTCCTGAGGGGTGCCAGAAGGTTAAATCCTCCTAGGACACCCCTGATTCCCTCCTGGGACCTCTCTATTGTTCTGGCTGGACTTCAGAGGAGTCCCTTTGAGCTGCTGGATTCAGTCGAGCTTAAGTTCCTGTCTCTCGAGACATCGCTCCTGGTCGCGCTCACTTCCATCAAGAGGGTCGGGGACCTCCTAGCATTTTCGGTAAGTGAAGAGTGCCTTGTGTTTGGGCCGGCCTACTCTCACGTTGTCCTGAGACCCCGGCCTGGATACATGCCCAAGGTTTCCACCACTCCCTTCCGAGACCAGGTGGTGAACCTGCAAGCGCTGCCCCTGGAGGAGGCAGATCCAGCCTTGGCGTTGCTGTGTCCCGTAAGAGCGCTTCGCATATACGTGGACCGCACCCAGAGCTTCAGAAGCTCTGAGCAGCTCCTGGTCTGCTTTGGAGGTCAGCAGAAGGGGAAGGCTGTCTCCAAACAGAGGTTGGCCCACTGGATAGTGGATGCCATCGCCTTGGCGTACCATTCCCAAGGCGAGCCGTGCCCCCTGGGGGTGAGGGCCCACTCCACATGGAGTGTGGCCTCCTCCTATGCGCTGGCGCACGGCGCCTCTTTGGCAGACTTCTGTCGAGCTGCGGGCTGGGCGACACCTAACACCTTCGCGAGGTTTTACAACCTTCGTGTAGAGCCAGTTTCTTCCCGTGTGTTGGGTAACAGGTAATTGGCGGGAAGGGCTGGCTGGGTGTCACGCTTGCTGCGCCATTCCCCCTAACACGGGGATGCGAGCGCCTTTATTCTCCCAGTAGGGTTCCCCGGTTGGCGTACCCTGGTAGAGCATCCTCCAGCACCCTCGGCGGTCAGACTTGGCGGAGCAGTCTGCCGCCAGGCCCAGCACTGGTGTTAGCATGCCCGGAGTCCCGGTCAGCCCCTGTACTGGGCTAGGTGTCCATATGACTTGATTCCCAACGGGTAATCTCATATGTGTATTCTCCACGGTAAGGTTTCCCTCTTGGCAAACCCGTGTCTTCCCTTGACAGACCCGCTCTATCAGTCTCTTCTGGCAGCTGTTCCATCCCTACTCTAAGGTAGGACCTGCCTCAGAGACCCATTCCATATGTAGTACTGCCCCCTGGGTCAGTCCATATCAGTGTCTCCACATGTCACCTCCCTATGGGTAGGATGTGGTCTCCGTAGCGACCCTGTTTTCTAGGCTCGCTTCCCCATCATCTTGCCAAGCTGTAAGAACAAATAGGGAAGATTTGAAGCAATCTTTCACCGAAGGTTGAAATCCCTTCCAAAATTTTTTTGTGGACGGAACAGCAGCATGGCCTTCTCCAGCAGTGATGTACTCACCCTTTTGGTCCCCTTCGGTACCAAGGTTAGTGAATTTGCACTGGGGCTTTGGGAAGGTTACGACCTTAAACGTAGCTTTTGTGACACGCCGCAGCTTGTCAACAATTGCAGCGCCACATGGTTGTGACGGTGTTCGGGTTGTGGCGTTTTCCATAGGACCCCATATGTCGTTCGACATAACTCGTAGTGACCGACAGATAGGGAACGTCTCGGTTACGTACGTAACCCTCGTTCCCTGATGGAGGGAACGGAGACGTTATGTCCCCATGCCACAACCTTGAACCATTCGCTGTTGCCGGGACACGTTCTCGGCTCCTCAGCGTAAAACCTAGTGAGTGGATGCACCTGTCGCCTATTTATACCCGTAGGCACGGGGAGTGGCTCAGGTATGTTAAATCCACTAGCCAATTTTCATTGGCGTTTTCTCTTAAACTCAGAGATGATTGGCCTCCCAAGTGAGACCCCATATGTCGTTCGACATAACGTCTCCGTTCCCTCCATCAGGGAACGAGGGTTACGTACGTAACCGAGACGTTATTCATTGTTTGTTCATGTTAGTTCACAGTGCATTAACTAATGTGAACAAATGCAGCTTTTGATTTTAATAATGTATTAGTAAATGTTGAAATTGACATTAAATATGATCAATAAATGCTGTAGAAGTATTGTTCGTGCTTAGTTCATGTTAACTAATACAGTTAATTACTGTTAACTAATGAACCTTATTCAAACTAAAATGAAAACTGAAAATACAAAAATAAAAGCCAACTCAACATATTTATGTGTCCTTGTTACACGTTACATGTACTTACTATTAAAACAACAACAAATTATGCATAATTAAATAATAAAATGGCAAGTAACCCTAAGCCAAGTACTAACCCTAACCATATAGTAAGTACATGTAGTTAATTAACATTACTCAGTACTTAAATGTATACTTTCACTGTAACAAAGACACTTTAAAATAAAGTTTAACCATACTGACTTCCGGTTCCAACATGAGCGGGTAAGCATGCGTTCTATGACAGCTTTGCACTAAATCCAATAGAATACAGCTAAAACATCTTTTAATAATATTTTATTGTTAGGAAAGTCACAGATTTTTAATTTACAATTGATTTATCTGAGTTGATGATTTAGTAAATTCATAGTTAAACATGCCAGCCACACCTCGAAAAGTAGCAAATCGGCGTCTGCCTCGGTCTCTGCTACAGGAGATATACTGGCTGAAAATCTCTTCTCTGCACTCAGAAATATGTTCAATAAAATCTGATATCCGCGTTCCAACAGGAGGTCAGCTCTGCGATTTCGGCGGTCAAAATCACAGTGGATGAGCATGCTAATGCTTCAAAACTGGCAAGCTTGGAAGCTAACGCTTCCACTTCTTCAGATACGGTAGTCAAGCCGCTTGTTGATCACTCTCATCAGGCATTGTAAAATCATCCCGGTGAGCCCCTCAGTCTAATTCAAGGAACTTTTAAAATGCATTTATTAATAACTCTAATTTAGTGGATATATGGGACTTTTTCATCCCACCAAGAGAGATTATACCTTTTATTCACACGTTCATAATGTATACACAGGCATTGATTATTATTTTTGTAGAAAATAAATTAATTTCCAATGTCATGGATAGTAAGATCCATTATATACTAATTTCAGATCATGCTCCTGTCACATTTGAACTTGCCTTTAACATCCTTGCATTCTGTGTGGAGAATGGATCCTCGACTTGTCAATGATCCTAACTTTTACAATAACATGCTTACACAATTAGAAATATTTTTTGAGAATAATGATACCCCAGAAGTTTCACCAGGACTACTTTGGGAAACACTGAAAGCTTTTTAAGAGGATTTGTTATCTCTTATCAGGGGTCCAGAAATAAACTGTATATATATATAAAAAAAAACTTTTAGAGTTAGGGAAAAAAAATAATCAATTAGAAAATGATAATGTGCAAAATCCCTCATTAGAAACTTTTTTTTTTTTTTTTACTTGGTAGATTTGTTCTCATTAGTGGTCAAATTAATCCTTATCAGAATAGATTTAGTCCTGGCCGGAATGTTTCACAAAATACTAGGTGCCTGTTTAACATAATGCACCATTCCAAAGCTATTCAAGAAAATCTGGTAATAATCTCTCTCGATGCTGAAAAGGCATTTGATAAAGTGGAATGTCACCATCTTTTCACAGTACTAGAAAAATTTCACTTGGGTGATGAATTTATAAATTGGGTTAAGATTTTGTATAAAAGTCCTACAGCTCAGGTATTAACTGATAATACTTAGTCTGGCCCCTTTAGTCTCCAAACAGGGAGTAGGCAAGGTTGCCCCCTTTCTTCTCTCTTATTTGCATTGACCATAGAGCCAATTGCTCAATACATTCAGTCTGACCCTTCTATTCATGGTTTTAACACTTTAAAATCAGGCAATAAAATATCTTTATATGCAGATGATATCCTGCTATATATTACCAACCTGTATTAAACCATTCTTTCATAGAAACTGTCATACAAAACACTTTTGTGTTCAGTTTCGGACACGGAGTGTATCAGATCAGGGAACGTCACGGCCGTTTACAGACCCACGGAAGTGAGGCGTGTCTCCTCTGATTGGATTTTAATGGAAATGAGGGTGAGAGGGTCATCCTTCGGCTATTTCCGATGAGCTGTGTCAAATCCATAAGGATAGTCGAAGGAGATGGAGTCGACACAGTTATCATTTACAATCACCTTCAAAAGATGTAAACACCCGGGAAGAACAACACTCATCACTGGTGACTCACTTCAAAACAAAAAAAAAAACTTTTACAGAAGTATTAGACACTTCATTCTCAGGCACTCTGAGTTTATGTATGATGAAGAGATGCAAAGGAAAGAGAGAGAGGAGATTGTTAGAGGGAATTGACAGAGGTAAGAGGTGGATGAGACAGGCTCATTTACACCACAAAGACGCCAACAACAGCAGCAGGCCACAGATGAAAGACTTTAAAGAAGAATCGATATATTACTGCCACTACACCAAACCCTCATCAGTATCAAAAATAATTGGGGCTAAACAAACCCTGAACGAAAAAAATAAAAATAAAAAATTAATAAAAATCAACAACATCAAAGCCTTCAAACAACAGTCCACAAAATAGCAGATTAACAAATAAAACAGAATTAATAAATTCACAATACATAGCTTTGAAACTGTATGGTCTATTGTCCTTTTATTCCATCACTAAATGATCCTCAAATTTATCTGTGTAAACAAACACGCACACTCTCATCAAATTGCAAGGTGAACTACAGAAACAAGTAAAATATCAAACTTAATATATTTTTAAAAAGTATCAAAACCACATTAAAAAAAAAACTATGCCATTTTAACATTAATTAAACTCAAAAATCAAAGACTGAAGAATGTCAAAACAATGGCTATAAATTGCCAGCTCTCAATTAACTGTGATGCAAGGTAATTAACAGCTAGATTAGAATAGATAGGCTGTTGTTTTTGAGTTTCTTTCAAGAAACACCAAGCAGCCATTGATTTGTTTGTCTGAATAAACAATCTGAAAGTATATATAATAACAATGCGCAGGGTATAATGATATTACATGATTTGAAAACCATCTGCGTTATTTCAAGATTAATTCAACAGGACTGTGAGAATGAGAGCTGAGCTGTTTTAATGTGCTTGGTCTTTTATCTTTTTTATTTTATTTTTTTTTTTTACGCTTTGTGACGTGCAGTTTCCTAGGTTTCAAGATATTTTTTTCTCCTTGAGCACAAGACTAAATCCCAGGCTAAATATTTGATGGCTAAGAGTACTTCAGAGAAATTACGCAAGAAAAATGATGTTATTGGAAGCATAAAAGTAAGCTTACATACATAAAAAATGTTTGGGAAACCTTTACAATGAAGCATGAAGCAATCAAAGTGTAAACACAATCTAATTACTACATTGTAAATAAGACAGTTATCAGTTAAAGTCAGTGATGTTGCTGTTAACTAAACCAAAAACTAAAATGAACTGAAATAAAGTTGAAATTAAATAACTATAAATATTGATGAAAACTTGTAAAAAAATGTAAACGCAAATTAGAAATGTTGCATCCACAACTAACTAACTAACTAAATATATATATATATATATATATATATATATATATATATATATATATATATATATATATATATATATATATATATGTTTTCAGTGCATATTTATTATTACATTATTATATACTTAATATTGTAACATTTACATTTTGTTAAATATAATTAATTGACCTATTATAATTTAGTGTAAAAATAAAAATATATACTATTAATTTATATTTTTGTATTTTAACATTTAAATTTACTAGCTTGTGCATTTACAAACTACAGTATGACAGTAGCTTACATGTTACTAAACAGCTACATACCACAAATAATGTCACTCATTCTTTCAGTTGTACAAAAAAAAAAAAAAAACAGTAAGCTTGACCCAAATGATGACCAGTAACTTTTTCACTCTAGTACAGCAGATATTCCATTCCATCTCTATCAAGTTTTGTAAAAACATTAAAATATCGCCTGCTGCAAACAGGAACCCGAGAAGAAAAACACAGAAGTAGAGAAGGAACAAAAGTCATACAGCCAGAATCAATAACAAAGATATGACCAAGACGTAACTGCCAGACAGGACTATCATTTTGGTGGGTGAGGCATGACTCTTCACATTCAAACAACAATGATGTGAAATCCCATTACAGAAAAGGGCAACGGAGGGCAGCACTGAGACCTCTAATGGATCAGAGCTGAGAGGTGGCATAAAGAGAGCCTGTCATCTCAGAGATGAGGAGAGGGGAGAAGAAAGACGAGGGACAGGATACATTTCTTAAGGTTCTTATTGTGAGTTAGGCAACACAGATTGAAGATTTACCAAAAAAAGCCTGTTTGTAAACCACAAAGTACCACATGTGACGCATGCCACACTTGCCCAGTAATCAAAGTGGATCATAGGTGAATAGCTGTGATGGTTCAGGAAACACCAGAGTACCTCTTAGACGTCTTAAGATGCTATTAAGATCCATTAGTGGACCATTAACATATGAAAGCTTGTGGAAAACTCAAGGGCTGTTTAATGTTCACAAATGAGAACTAATTGAAAAGGACAAGAGTTGGGAATGTGAGCAGAATGTATTCAGCTTGCATATTTCGTAGCCTTGGTTCACCTGGAGTAATTCATGTGTTGACTACCCCAGAGCGAGTGGTTTCCTCTGGAGCCTTCATGAAAGAAGCAGGAGTCCATCCCGTCAAAGTAGTTCAGCCCATCTTCTGTGTTGCTGGAGGCGTGACTATGGACCACATCCAGAAGAACCTTGATGTCCATGGAGTGTGCAGCATCAACCAGATACTTCAGATCATCAGGAGTGCCGAAGTGGCTGAGGGAAAAGAGAATACGAGGTTTTAGAGTAAATTTGTGTTTGATAGGTTGATGGTTATGAGGACTTGTAAGCTAGTTGATAAAGTTTTGATAAAATAAAAACGTAAACTGAATAACTAATTAGCAGCTAATTATAAAATACTACTTTCCTCATGATATAATATCCACCTTCAATAGCAAATCTCATAAATAATCTAACTGGAAAGGAGATATCCTTCAGCAATAGGATTGGAAAACAAGAACCAGTTCTTATATTAAGAATTTTATTATTAATTATTATTATTAATAGACAGGGCACAAAAATGTAGTTCACTTAATTACATCATTACAGTTACAATAAAATGATATATTTTGTTACAATCAGTTGCATTTTATTACATATTTTTCAATACGTTTTGAGTTAAAAAAAAAAATTAAAATCTAATTTATTACTATATAATGTTTTGTAAAAAAAAAAAAAAAAACCTTCAAAAGTACTAAAAGAATAATTAAAGAACCTGATTCATTCTGAGGAATCAAATCAGAATCATTGCATTCTTTCTCATGAAAACATGGCACAAAATTTTTGAGACAGAAACATTTGAGCCAATCACCCATAGACTGTAAATACAGTAGATGGACAACATATCTCCACTTCGTTCCAAGTTCCATTACAGAAATGTGAAGCCAAAACATCTCAGTATGGCTACTATAATCTTGCCAGAGCCAGAGTAGTGATCCTAATGCCTAGTTCACACTACAGGATTTTAAACCCGATTTAAGACCGATTTGCAAGGTAATGAGCTCGCCGACAGGTCGGGCTGTGATCGGGGGAAAATCAGCGGGTGATCAACGATTGGCAATCTTTATGTGTGAACTACTCAACAACGCATCAAAGAGCCTTGCTGGCGCGTCGCCGATGCCTCACAAATATCTAGCATTCTAAATACCTGGACCAATCGGCTGACTCGACATCACATGGTGTTGTGAAGAGCTACAGCCAATCAGAGAGCAAGGCATGGGTTGAGGTCAGCGGAGGAAAAACAGCAGCAACAGCATAGTTTAAGAAAAGTTTGGAGACAAGAAATGGAGTAAAATTTTTTCGAACAAATCATCACGCAAACAACTTGCAGCACTAATTTCTTAATTAATTTTCAAATAAACAACTCCTGTTTCACTTGTTGTTTTGTGTCATTCCCATTCCACTTCTTGTGTATGCTTGCATTGGAAAACCTTGTAGAGCAGGGGTCTCCAACCCATGCTCCTGGAGAGCTATTGTCCTGCAGATTTCAGTTCCAACCCCAATCAAACACACCTGAACCAGCTAATCAAGGTGTTTAGGGCTACTTGTCAATTAAATGCAGGTGTATTGGAGCAGGGTTGGAACTGAAGTCTGCAGGAAGGTAGCTCCCCAGGAGCAGGGTTGGAGATCCCTGGTGTAGAGTCATTGGGTGAAAGAGCTGTTGTCAGCTCGTGTAGTGTGTGACCCTGTGTTGCGGATCATTTATGTAGTGTTGCGTATTGTGAACACCACAACGACTTAAAGTCAGAGAGCAAGTCATGTAGTCTAAACAGCACAGTGATCTGCCCACATTTTAAGTCGTGTACAGTAGTGTGAACAGTAGTGTGAACTAGGCTTAAGCTAGAGACTTGGTATCAAAGTCCCGCCCAAACTCCCACAGACCCAGTCGCAAGCTCACAATCATGATGCCACACCCCATTTTTATAGCATCAAATAACTAACTAAAAGCAAACTTATTAGAAAAACAAACACTTGAACATACATCAGCGTGATAAGAACTATCTAAAATGAAGAAAACCATCTATGGGAAAAAATTATTTGAAGTATAATTTGATTATTTATTTTGGCGCATGTCCCATTCGTTTACATGAGGGCTGGGGCTTAAGGCTGGGTTTACAACCTATACTGCAGCAAGCCACCGGATGGCGATCAAAATGTTTTGGCTTCACTTTTCAGGTTGTGTAAGGCACACTTGCAATCACCATGGCCATAAATGATATAACACCTAATGACATTTTTTGTGATTTAAATTTTGCTTGCAAAGGTGTATTTAATCAGAATACAAGAATTTAAATGGGCATAGATGGGAAAAAGAAATATTTTTGCCTGCATAAATGTCTAGTTATGGCATCTACTACCAGAAACCGACAACTAAAGCTAATCAAACCACAGCTAAATAAAGTGTCTCCTACAGAATAACAAAAACAAGTAGAATCTGACACAGGGGTAAAATCACAAAAACAAATGCTTCTGAACTCCCTGCATGCCCAGCGGTATATCTATGCCACAGGGTAAATATATCAGGACAAAGAACAAGTAAAGTGAGAAGAGAGAGAATGATATTCCAGTTCAGCTCTCTTGCCCGCTCCCTCCACCTGGCAGAAAGAGGAATAGGTCTTAAATGTGCATGAGTGATCAATCATGAGTGAAATTACTCTGTATACATTGCACTTTATCTGGACTGGTCCACCAGTGCCGGCCGCCTCAGCCAGCCAAAGCCAAATAAAGATTCCCAATGACTCTGTCATATCTTATTAGGTTGAGGGAGTTGCTCACTCCCCACATTCAAAGATGAAATTTTCTTTCATGAGAGTTTATTTATTTTGGAGACCCAATTCTCTTTTTTACTATTGTTATTTATCGGGGCTTTCTTCTATTTGGGGATTAGCAGCAAATGTGTTTACAGTAAGATTACTGCCCTTGACAGAGGACCTCATCCTGATTTAAAGACTGGAATTACTGCTGCATGGGCTGAGAGACAACCCCACCAAACCCTGAGCTCTAAAGGAAAATGAAAAGCATTTAGATACTGCCACATGCTTAGTCTACCAGGCCTTGTAGATATAACGTTAATAAATAAAATGTGACCAGGGCACAGCTAATGCATTTTGGTGAAGGGGAAGTGGATGTTCTTGCCACATCCAAAACAACTAGATCTGAAGTCCCGAGGTGAATATAATTTCCTTCAGGACAAAGGTGTTAACCTTCGTTCTTAAAAATACAATGCATAAGCGTCTTGGCAAATCTAAGGCTGTTAGTGGTCCGACAGTTTTAAGGCGGAAATACAAACATAGTACATAGTGTACAGCAGCGGTTTGTGTTCTATTCTACTTTGCATAGTTTTGACCATGTGAGGATGATGGCATGAAGTGACAAGATGAATTTACACTAAATACTGAGTTTGATTAAACACGCAGTGACAAAAGATATGGGAAGTTTCTCTTCCTTTTGAAAAGTTACGCCTATTTTTGTTATTATCCATTGCATTGTTCAGGACTGACCAAACACCCATTTTTGGGTTGCCACCCACCATCACAGACATTAAAGCACAGACAACAAATGCAGCTGTTGCATGAATTAGGCAGAGCATCCTTCAGGCGAGGCATTAAAATGGCCTCCTGACATTCTGTTGTGTTGAATTCCCCACCTCAATTAAGAATTTGGCTTTGTTTTCTTTTTGAAGCTGGTAGCACATCCAGATGGTTGGTAGGCCGTTGTGAATACCTAGCTTGCTGCTGGAGCTAGTTTTAGTCGGGCCAGCAGGGGTGCTCATTCCCTGACTTGAATGGGTGCAAAATTTCTAGTGTAATGACATGGAATTTAGACTGTGAAAAGGAGCATCCTTCAGATGATGCATTAAACTGGCCTCCTGACATTCTGTTGTCATGAATTCCCCACCATGAATATGAATTTGACCTCATTGTTTAGCCTGGTAGCGCATCCTGATGGCCTTATTGAGCTTATTAGGATGTGCTACCCCTCTATAAGAGCAGCTTCAAATAAAATGCAGACTACAAATGCAGCATAAGGCAGAGTCTGGTTCCTCACTAAAGCTAAGCAGACTAGAGCCTGGTCGGTACACTGATGGGAGACCATTTGTGAAAATGTAGCTTGCTGCTGTAGCTAGTTTTAGTCCAGCCAGTAGGGGGTGATCATTCCCTGGCTTGGATGGACCAGCACCTGTAAAAAGGAGCATCCTTCAGATGAGGCATTAAACTAGCCTCCTTACATTCTGTTGTCATGAATTCCCCACCTTGAATATGAATTCGACCTCATTGGTCAGGCTGTTAGCGCATCTTGATGGCCTTATTGAGCTTATCAGGATGCGCTACCCCTCAATAAGAGCAGCTTCAAATAAAATGCAGACTACAAATGCAGCTTTTGCATCCGGTAGGCAGAGTCTGATTCCTCACTAAAGCTAAGCAGACTAGAGCCTAGTCGGTACATTGATGGGAGACCATTTGTGAAAATGTAGCTTGCTGCTGTAGCTAGTTTTAGTCCAACCAGTAGGGGGTGATCATTCCCTGGCTTGGATGGGTGCAAAAGTCTTATTATAATGGATCAGACTTCAGAATGTAAAAAGAAACAACCTTTTGATAAAACATTAGACCGGCACCTGTAAAAAGTAGCATCCTTCAGATGAGGCATTAAGCTGTCCTCCTGACATTCTGTTGTCATTAATTCCCCACCTTGAATATGAATTTAACCTCATTGTTTAGGCTGGCAGCGCATCCTGATGGCCTTATTGAGCTTATTAGAATGTGCTACACCTCTATTAGAGCAGCTTTATTAAGACCCCTGTTATACACTGCTACAGTCACTACGCATTTTATTTCACAACATAGCTTTGGTTTGGAGTTATATAACACACCAACACAAATAATACATTATTTAGCTGATGAGGGATTTGAACCTTCAACCTTTATGTTACTAGCTCAATTCTTTATCCACCAAGCCACGAAACTCACGCATGAAGGCGACCTTTAATTGCCAGAAACATGATACAGTATATTAACTATATTTCAAGTCTACTTAGGGATATACATTCAAACCTCTTTGGGTTATGGGTTCGATACCCAGAAAATGCATGAACTGATAAAATGTATCCATTGAATGCAAGTCGGTTTGGATAAAAGCATCTGCCAAATGCATAAATGTAAATGTACTGTACCTGGAAGCTGCAAAGAAGTTAGTGACCTGATAGTCAAAACTTGAATAGGCATGTTCCATGATTGCCATGAGTTGGACACAGTTGTATACTGAGATGAACATATAAGGACAAAAAGTGTTGAAAAGAAAAAAAGAATTTTAAACGAGTTTTACAGTAAAAAGGCTTTTAACAAAACAAGATCTTCGAAGTGAAACACATCTAAGGCGTAATCTTTGTGTAAGTTGTTATCTTGACAATATGGATTAATTTCAAGCACTTTGACATCCACGCTGAAAAAAGTAAATGAATTAATACATAATTAAAAACAAGTGAAACCAAAGCATACTGTAGGATTAAATGTCAACTGCAGCATGATCTGAATCTTCAATAGCAAAACGACAGCATGGTAAATTACAGTTTAGATGATATTATGCATGAAAACAATATGTGAACAGTGTAAACACTTTCTGTGAATAATCAGCCTGTGATAAACTTATAGCGATAGATTTTGATAAAGAACATCAAAGAAGTTTTGAAACTCCAGTTACAGGTGCCCTTACCAAAAAGTAGTATACTTCAAGTTTATTTTATTAAGTATACTTAAATAAAGTTCAAGTATATTTTTTAAGTATACTTTATGTAGCAAGTATACAAATATCAGTGTTCTAGTAGTGTACTTGTAAGTATACTGTTTCAATACTCCTTGGGACTAAATTGGTCCACTTTCTAGTATATAAAAATAAACTTTTAAGTATACTTTAAGTATAACAGTAGCAAACTTGAGTACACAACTAGTTTACCTCTATGTTTGTAGTTTGTACTGCAATTATACTAAAAGTGAACTTATAGGTATACTGATAGTTTACTAATTAAATACTTTGTACACTTTTAAGTATAGTCTCAGTAAACTACTAGTTTAGTAGTTTTATACTGCAAGTATACTTATAAGTTTTCTTTAAGTGAACTTTACAAAGACTATGAATTGGATTCATAATGATAATCAAAACGTAGATGGAGTCAATCAACACCCCAAAGCTTGACTATAATTATTACCTCTTCATCTGTCGACATTTTGTTCCATAACGTTACAGTTTTAATGCTGTTTCATGTGAGATGACCGTGTTAGATTACATGTGTCAGTATCTGTTGTTTCTTTTTCTTCTTCACTTGTGTTTTTTGGAAATTCTGTAGATGTGTACTAGCGCCCTCTACCGAATAACAATGAAAACACAGATTCTAGGAGCACAAGTATAGTTCAAATATATTTAGACTTTGTGTAAGTATAAGTTAAGTATACTTAAATGTCATTTTAAGTATATTTTGTGAGGAGTACATTAAGCCCATTTCTGAGAAGTACATAAAAAGTAAACTAAAAGCATACTTTTCTATTTTTAGTTTAAAAGGAGTATACTAATAGTACACTTGAATAAACTTCTTTTTCGTAAGGGTGGTTTAGGAGTTCTCCTTCAGGATGTTTCCTGGCCCAGCTGTCCATACCCTTGGCCTTAAGTACACATCCTTTAATTATAAATAAATGGATCTATCCTGTAGGTAAGAAAAATTTGATAAATTGACCATTTCTATTGGTATTTTTATGAGTACTTTAAACTAAATGTTTATTTTTACAGAACTAATAGGTTGTTTTTCTATCTGAATTGTGTCATTCTTTACAACCGTGTTGCAATTAGTCTCGGAGAGAGAACTGAAGTGAAACAGTAATTACTAAAAAGCTTTTTTCTCCATTTCAGTTCACTCAATCTTGTTCAATGGTGTCCCCAACAAAGGTTATTCTTTTGACTGTTTTTTTTTTAAGCCATTTTACAAAAAACAACACCGCAAGGGCAATTCCAGGATTCAATAACATCAAATCAAACTGCTGTGAGTCCAGGCAAACCTAAACTTATTACCCCTCCATTAACACGTATGACTAAAGCATTTGTCATATCTGAGATTCAAGTAAATACATTTAAATACTACAAATGTGCTTTGAGCATTGTCTGTGATCTTCCAGTTGGACATTTCCACAGTGTTTGATGCTTGAGAATGGCACCAAAATATAATACAATATTGAATAGTAATATTTCATATTTCATGACGTGTGCTCATCATATTGAAGGAAAAGTTACTAGTAGTGCCATAAAACATTTTACAAACACCTTGGGCAGCAAATCAGCATATCAGAATGATTTTAGAAGGATCATGTGACGCTGAAAACTGGAAAATGGTTGTGAAAAACACATTAAAAGAAAATGGCTGCTTAAAATACATTAAAATACAAAACAATATTTTTTGGATAGAAATGTGTTGTCACTTGTATTCCTTGCAGTCTTTGTGACTGTACCTGAGTCATCTGAGAGAGTAACCATTGTTTGTTTTTTCACAGCATGGTACTAAATAAGCTACACTTGCCTTCCTCCGCTTCTGCGATACTTGCGTTTCACTCCTTTTGTTTGCCAATCACTTTTTCATGTGGATTTTGATTAAATCATAGTACAAAGGATGCTTTTGTGTCCTGCTCATCTGACTCAGTTCTTCCTCCGCCGAGAAATAAAGAAAAAAAATCTATTTTCAATAGATTTAAAATTCAGACCTGTCAAGTAATAATTTATCATGCAATACACAATGAAAAATCCCAATAACTCAAGGGCAGGCCATATGTAACATATAATAATATGAAGACCTTGTTTTCCAAATAGAAATGTTCCTTTCATGACATTTATTTTAATATTCAATGGCATTTTTTTAAGGCATAGACTTTAGAGGACTTTGAGTACTGTGTTGTGCTTGTGACATTAACGTTTTATATTAGAAGTCCATTTCAACATATATTTCTGTGCGACAAGAAATAACTTAAAATTAATTCCCTGAAGTTATCTTCTTTTTTTTCTCAGGGAAAAATAAGACATGAAAGGATTTATGGGCAAAATAAGGGCACCCCCATTTTAAAACTAGTGCCAAAAAGCTCTTACATAAGGAGACAAAGTGCAGCTTTGCTTTTGTTGCCTTCTGGAGGGTTGAAGAGCACATTAACTGAGGCACAGAACCCAGGGGAGAGTGCCGATCATGAGAGAGAGCAGTCAAAGGAGCCACAATGACTCACTATTTTAACACCCATTAAAGTGGTGAAAAATAATTTTACGCTAAGTAACTCAGTGCTTACAAACAGATTTGCTCCAGGCAAAGGTTAACGCTTCAGCCCTTGAGAAAACAAACAACAGAAGGTTATGTTTTATTGATCAGACCAATCCAATGAACACTAATGTGTAAGGTACCTTCTGTAATCCCCACAGCTCAAAACACCTCATTTGGAACCTTCTGACATAGTAATTGTAGGCTGGCTTCCTCTCAGGCTTCCATATCAAAAGCTCTGTAAGGGAACAATCATGGGAAACAGCTCTCTGTGCAGTAATGGAATCACTCGAGGCGGCAGCTGTTCTCACATCTGCTAACTAAACTTAACAGTCCGCTTGTGACAGTTAGCATGATATTCCATGTGGAACTGCTTGGCGTCTGCCTCTTTTGCTTCATTTGTGCCACTGCATACTGCATGATCTTTTTAGGTTGCATCTTGAGCTATTTGTTTTTAGAACTGGATGCAAGGAAGGCAGTGCTTTATCTAAAATCATGATGATGACATAATTTGACAAAATTCAAATGGTGTGAAAGTTACTCATGGGTCAATGACATAATTAAATAAATAAATCTGGCAAGATTTTAAAATCTTTTATAACATTTATGCCATTTTCAAGAAAAAATTAAAGACTCTAAAATGTCATCTGGTGCAACATCAAGTGTACAGAACTTAATTATTATTTACAAAAAAGTTTTCAAAGTATTTATTTATTTATTTACAAATTCATAAATTAATTCATAGATATAATTTTGTTTTTGGGGAGTCACACTACATGACATTTTACAACCAGAACTAACCTTGACCTGTCATAAGATAAGACAAATTCACCTTTACACACAGTCATGCTGAATAACGCGACTTAGAATTTGGACTTTGAATTTTAGTTCAAATATAAATAGGCAGTGAAGGATTTTTTCTTTTCTTTTCTAAGAATGAATAATAACTGCTTTTAATATGGTTTTTACTAAAAAATGTAAGTTTTTTTCTTCATTATAATATCTGGGCATTTGTATAACTCTGGCATTTTGACTTTATCCACCATTACTCACCAATTAAAAAAAGAAAAAAAAAAGAAAAAAGTATTTTAATTCATTTTAATTAATTTCATCAACATTTTAAGCAGTGTCTCCCTTTAAATGCATGAATTGGATTTTTAATAAATTAAAATTTTAATAAATTAATAGAGGGCCATGCAATGTCATGTTTCTGAAGTGATACACTCCAACAGCTTTCAGTTATATTCCTTTGCTGCCTGCTAGTGAAGTGATAAATAAAGAATAAAATCAACACAACCACACTATTTAACACAATGAAAACATGCTCAGTCTGTCATAGTCAAGTATACTTCTTTCAAATCCGATGAAGCAAAATTACCTTGCTCAAATGGATTCTTTGTTCAATATTAAGTTTTTTTCTTAAAGCCTAAAGATTTCTTCTGGCCCTGGAGCTCAGGGTTAGCGATTGGCCCTCAGAGAGGGGTGTGTTCCACTTTGCTTAGTTTGTATCATTTTGACTTGTGTGTGTTTTGGCAGTGTTTCTGTTGATTTCATCACTCACCAAGATCCTTAATGTGAGGAAGCACATCTCTGGTGAAGTTTTTGTACGAGGCAATCTTTTCCTCAGGCGAACTGATGCCCGCATGGGCCTCATAGATATGAAGGCTTCTTGGCCGTGGGGGTCTGGGGTGCTGGAACTGGGGGCGAGAAAGAAGAAAGGTTAGATAGAGAAAGGGCCAGATATCAATCCATTCTTCTTCAGTGAGCTTTGATGAGAGATTTTGCTAGAAGGTTCTGCTGAGCATCTGGGTTACCTCAAAGATCCTGATGCAACACAACACAAATATTTGACTTGATTGACTCGCTTGCAACAATACAATAGAGACAGAGTTCTCAGTCTAAGTCTAGAGTTTTGAGCTTGAAAAAGTAGAAAATGCAACTTAGAGCAAACTTTTATTATTTAATTAATTAATTAATTTATTTATTCAAAATTTTGTCATCCACAACAATGCAAATATAATATAATCTAATTAAATTTACATTTTGTGTTTAATTTATCACCATATTATTTAATTTATTTAAAAGGGAATTTTATATTATATTACATTACATTATTACAAGAAGTCAGTCCTGAATAATATAATATAATATAATATAATATAATATAATATAATATAATATAATATAATATAATATAATATAATATAATATAATATAATATAATATAATATAATATAATATAATATAATGCATCTTTTATTTATTGATTTGTCACTGGAAGATGACTTAGAAGTGTCAAGAACTCAAGTTACTATAATTAATTCTGTGGTTATTATATCTCAGGAGTCTATTATTTTAACCCTTTCATGTTTAGTATCATTGTAAAGGTCTCCATTCGATGATTTTACTCTGATCTTTTCTGAAATCATTATTTCCAGTAGATTAAAGTGCAGTCTGGTGTTTCCGTAAATCTGTGTCCAGGATAGATCATACCGGAGTACCAGTGAATGAAGCATGAGGCACATCATTAGGGACTTCAGATTTCTGACTATCACTGATTTGCAGTTGGAGTTTTCATGATTATAAAAACAAATAGACTTTTTGTTATGTGCTAACAGGGTGCAGCCTACTCAAAGGTATTATAATCATCCTGCATCCTCTGAGTAAGGTCAGAACTGGCGAGTTTGTGTCCGTGAGTTCACTAAACTGCCGAGTGAATTTCTATGCGACACCAGGTCCTTAATGAACGAATGATTGAAAGTATGGGATTTCCAGAATAAACAAATATCTATATAACTGATATTTGTGATCAGTTTTTAATTAGAAATACAGTCTAAATTTAATGATCACTTGAAATCGGAGTCAGATTAAACACGGAGCTAGACTAAAATTTAAACTAAATCCTGATAAACTAAGTGTGCCTGTAAAGGACCTACACGCATTATACCTTTGCCCACACCATTGGATTCCCTCGGTGGGCCAATTGGGTGGACCTTACAGATTAATCTGATTAATTTATCATCATATTATTGATTTATTTTTGAAAAAAAAAAAAGAGACAGTTTATTTGAAAAGAAAATGCCAGTTCTGAATGCAATATAATTTTAATATAATATTGGTTTTAGTGTGCCAATCTTTTCTGTTTTATTGCCAGACATAACATAGGCAATTACATACATACACACAGAAGTGAAATGCAAAAAAGAAAGCTAAATCAATTGTGGCTCGCTGATGGCAAAGATGCCATTTCCAGAAAGCAAAAAGCAATATTTCCTGCCTTTAATCATGCAGCAACCGCTCTAACTGCCAGATGACATTGTGTCACCAATTCATCTCCTGTAAAAAAAAAAAAAAAAAAAAACTAGATTATGAGCATGATGCCATTGACCACAGTCGCTGTCTGATGTCTGATGCCATGAATAGATATCAAAGGAAAGTATGTCTCATTGTCATTGTGGAAGAACCACCCATATCAAAGCCGTTTGCAAATTGTTCTTCAGCGAAACGAAGACATCAAGAGGGCGAAAGCAATTGTTGAATTGCCTCCGATTAAATTGGCTGTTTAATGTGACGGGCCACTTAAGAGGAGGTGGTTTCGAGTGTCATTACTAACACGGAAGAGGGGTCGCTGTAAGAGTGGGCTGCTTCAGAGATGCTAATGGCTACCGATGATAAATGGTTGAGAGCCACAGGAAGGCCACATGCTGGCCTGAACAACATCACGGTCCTGTAAACATTCCCTCCCGCTTTGACTTCTATTGTAAACTACCTCCACCTTAAAAACAAATAGCGATTTTTGAAGGAGATTAATAAAAAACAGGTATTTCCACAACCTTTTGGCCCTATGAAGATCAAGAAAAAACAATGAAAAGTAGCAATTATAGATCTTTAATCTTATAAGAAAAGTTCAAGAGAGAGGATTTGTTTGTGTGTGTGTGTGTGTGTGTGTGTGTGGTGAAACTGAAATATCTTAATTTTTAGAAGCAGCTACCAGTCGATGATGACTGGTGTGATGTACGATTCTCCACTGACCCTCTGCAGGGCAAAACCTGACTGTAATAGGTTAAACCACGCCAGAGTCCATAACTCAAACCCTCCTCCCTGACAGCTCAGAAAGCATCTGCCTGAACCTATAACACTGGAAACCTCTGAGAGCATGTGCTTGTGTTTGAAAAGCAAAGATAGAAGAACTAAGCTTATGTGTGCAAAGAACCAAGACTCTTGCCTGGAAATATGTTGTTGTGTTAAAAGCCTGGGTATCCCATTTGTAGTACATATTTTTTTCTCAAAATTAGCATCTCTGAAGGTTTTGTTTATTGTTTGTTTGTTACTTGCAGTGTCTAAGTATAATACAATGAAGTATAAATAGTTTCTCATATTATTTGTAAATAGCTTCTATCTTTTTGTTATATCTGGTTCTCAAAACCATGTGAGGGTAAATGAGTTTCTCACACTTGCTGCAACATTCTAGTAATTTACAAAACAGATGAAACAGCAAATTCGCCATGGATGATTCAGAAGATGAGTCTTCAAGTTTTAGTAAACTTTGAGTCTTAAATGTCATCGTTTCTCATGTATTTCATATTTTAGTGTTTGACTAGCTGCAGAAAAGTGTTTTTCTTTTTTTTTCTTCTGACATTGTTTTTGAAGCAATTTCTTCATGTGTTTATTTTTGGCAAATTGTGTGAAAACCAATGGGGTTCATTTTGACTCCTGACAAATTCATGGCCCCAAATGAGAAAAATTCCTCATTACAAAAATTCAAGAAGAAATAAAGTAGTTTGAATATTGAATGAGTGTCAAATTGACCCAAATACAAAGTGAGGGTCCTAAAATGTCTTGAATAATTGCTCAGAATGTATATTTCTACTCAGCTGTGTACACTCACCTGGTGTGGTTGTGGAGGGTCCCAGTGAGTCCAGTCATAGGTGACAGAATCCAATGTTTTGTGATATATTTGGCCCTGGGAGAGATCCGAAACAGATATTCACCTGTTTTAGTCAGGAACACAAGCTACAGACAGAAATGGCAAGTGTGACATCTTGAAATAAATTCAAATTTTTTTTTTCTTTCTTTTTTTTTTTTAAGCAAAATAGAAGCATCTAGACATATACATAAAATATATATATATATATATATATATATATATATATATATATATATATATATATATATATATATATATATATATATATTACACAGGTTGTTTATTTGTTATTTTTTGGAAAGAAAATTAAACTATCATTTAGCAAATATGCATTAAATTGATCAAAAATGTTTAGCAAATATGCATTAAATTGATCTATTTTGATTAAATGCTGTTCCCTTTAACTTGCTATTAATTAAAGAAACAAATAATAATAAACAAATATAATAAACATATATATATTATGGTTTCCGCAAAGTAATAAACAGTTCAACTGTTTTCAACACTGATAATTAGAAGAAATATTTCTTGAGCAGCAAATCGGCATTAAAATGATTTCTGAAAGATCATGTGACACTGAAGACTAATGGCTGCTGAAATCTAATATTCATACTAGTATTTCACTGTTCTTAGTGTATTTATTGATCAAATAAACACAGCCTTGATGAACAGAAGAGACTTTCTTCAAAAATGTGTGAATGCTGTATATAATGCAAAATACATTTTCCATGCAGTTCCTTTGGGGGTTCCTGTGTGCTGCTAGTTGATGCCATGGTTTAAAAGAACCATGTATTAAAAAGGAAATATTGAGAGCTTTCATCTAGATTCTAAAAACAGCTCTTTGTCATAACCATGCCACATTTGATGAATATTATGACAAAATGAAGATTTCCTTCCCCCTCCAATACTCTTTTCCAAACTCACCTCTCTTCATAAGTCTACCTTATTTAGTAAAAAAAAAACTCTCTCTCACACACACAAACACACCAGGTGGACAGGTGTTTGGTGATGAGAGCTGACATAAGGGAGGAGAAAAGCAGAAGAAAACAAAGCACTTTAAGAAGGTCCATCATTGCTTCAATCTCTCGGGGGGCAGCTTGGAGATTGTCACAGATCAATAGTCGCTCTGGAGAGACATTAGGGCGGGACAGAACATCCTTAAACCGCTCTGCTCGGCTTTGCACAGACTATTACCAAGCTAAGAACATACCATCGCTTTACTGACAGCAGAAATAACACTGTGACTTAGAGAATGACAGAGAAAGGCAGAGAGAGAGATGACTTAGAGTTTGACTGTGAAAAGCAAGAGGAATAGAGTTCACCAGTAGAGTTCTGGAAGATGAAAAATGCTATTAATGTCATTAATATGTAAGGTAAATAGACTTTTAATATTGTCAGAAAAAAAGGTACAAAAGCTGTCACTGGGATGATACCTTTCAGAAGGTACACTTTTGTACCTTATTTACCCCTATTAGTACCTTAAAGGTACATATAAGTGCCTAAAGTATACATATAAGTACCTAAATGGTACACATTAATATTTTCTGAGTGTAGGGATGCACCAACATTAACAATTATGCAACATTAAAATTTTACAGGTATTAAAATTCTATACTATTTAATCTTAATGAAAAATGTCCAAATAGGGAAAAAATAATGTGCAATTTAACATGTGCATATAACTATTCAATATTTTACAACATTTATTTATTTTTTTAAAAGTAATTTCTGACATCTGATATATATTGTGCATTCCTAATTTTTAGTCTATTCAGCAACTTCTAAACTGCATATAGTAAAAATAGGGCAAATATACTGTACTTCTGGACCAAAAAGTAGCAGAAAAAAAAATAAAAAATCATCCTTGAGTTTTATAGAGAGTGAATGTAATTGTATTGGCGCTATATAATCACATAAGTTACACCTGGCAGGTACGTTTCTCAGCCATATAGAATGAGCCAGACAGGGTCATTTATACAATATTAGCCTGAGTTTAATTTAGAGTGAACAAACAATCTCATCTGCATTTAGCACAAGATTAAAGTTCACCTAGATACTTTTCATCTTCAAAAAGTGACATCAGACCTTTAATTGTTAATTCATTACTATCAAAGCATCCTCCCTCTGATCTGTCATAACACTCTCCAGCCTCAAATATTACATGACAATCAATAAGTAAAGGACTTGAATTGTTAACAGGGCTCCTGAGTAAACATCTGGAAATTTCTGTGTGTAGACGGAGAGATATGGAGGATTTAAGTTGCTTAGGCTTTTCCCACACACAGATGCTATATCTCTTCCCACACACTTTCAGCAAAAAAGAAAACCCTAGAAAACTCTCCTTTCTCCTCACTTCCCTCAGACTCCAGTTAACAGTGTTTTGATTTCCCCCGAGATGACGGCTATACCCCTGAACCAGCTGTCTGGAGTCACTGAGGTATCTCTCAACAAACAGAAGCACAACAAAAAGAATGTACCCGCATAGAGAATTAAACATGGCCTTGCAGGAGAGCTTGCTTGGAGATCTCTGAGCCACCCGGGGATCTCTATTGATCACCTTCGGCTGCTAGAAGTCTTTGAGCATCTAGTGTTCCTGGTGTTTTTAAAATGCAATATCACTACACAGGGTACTGGAATATTCATGGATGAATAAATGAGGTTTAGGATTGTAGGTCCTGGTGATTAAAAAATAAAAAAGAAAAGAAAAGAAAAGAAAAAAAAAGCTGAGATGATTTTAACTCATGCTTACAGCAGGTTTCAAATTCATTTGGCACCCAGCAGAAGGCCGTGTGTGGGAAATCCATTCGGCAACACTGATTAAGGGGACGATGAAAGGGAATCTCATAAAACATTGAGAGTGCATGGATGCACCTGAGAACATGTGCATGTGTGAAATAACACTGACAAATGTAGGCCTCTCTTTTACCACATGCTTAAGGTTTTACACTAAATCAGGTCTACTGATTGATAGACTCGTGCACTGATTGTCACTGAGATGCTAAAATGAATTCATGAGTAACCAGTAACTAGTCTTTCTTCTCCTATTGTGAATTGGAAAGTTGGAGGTGTTTCTATAAATGAGGTTGAAAGGTTGAATAATTTTCTATATAACTACTATATACTACTACCTATATCAAATTAATATCAAATATCAGTTCAGCTAAAAAAAAAAAAAAAAAAAAAATACTGGAAGGACATCAAATGAAAATGTAAATTTTTTTGTTGGATTTAAAAAAATGAATTTTGTAGTGAATAAGTTGTAAATAAAACAAAGGAATACGTTTTACAAGAAAATACATTTTCCTAATTCAAAATTTACCATTTAACTAGGACAATATATAACTATATACATTTAACTATATATAACTTTTGCTTCTTCCAATGTAAATGTGTATATACCCCGTTTAAAAATTTGGGGTCTGTATATTTTCCATGTTACATAATTATCTACCTTCATATTTACATAATAATAATAATAATAATAATAATAATAATAATAATAATAAATAAAAAAGTTTATTTTAAAAAATCTTACTGACACAAACTTGAAAAAAATGAAATAAAATAAAATATACATAAAATAGTAGTGGTATAAATAAAAAATAAAATGGGCTACATGATTATTTTTGAATTACTTTTGATTATTTTCCATGCTGAGTTGTTCATGTTCTCTGCTCAAAACCATCTTATTATTTTTTATAAAGAAGGTTAGAAAAGAGGCCAGTACACACAGATTACACACCTACAGCATGCCTGAAGGAGAATTTGAAGTAGGGGAGAAAAGACACAGACCTGGTGAGAATGAGAAAAAAGGAAGGAAGGGCAAGAGAGAGAAAAGTGCACTCCTGGCTAAAGTTCAGCTGCCCCAGTTTCCATATGTTAAACCTGGCCGCTCACCACCCATTATAATCTCTCCCTGCAGGCTTAAAGAAGCTGTGTATGACAGCCAATTACCTTATAGAAACCTTCACACAAACTCAGGACTCCATCTGTCCACCTAACACCCAGGGAAAAAGAGAGAATTCAGCCACTGACCGCTTTTATGGACATAAATGGACTTCACTTCCGCTCTCGCTCACTCAAAAACACACTCACTCACTCACCTCTCATTTTCTCTTCTCAATAATGGCTATTCAGTTTCTCAACACTTTAATTTCAGCCTAAATAAATAAAAAAAATTAAAAGGACGCAAAATCCCAGTACACTTTTCCCCACTCAGGAGAACGAAATTGCGGGAAACAGGACTCACAGCAGTAACATGAAAATCACCCTTAAAGTAAATGATTTATTTCAAGAGTTCATGAGAGATGGAGGTGAGCTTCAATGTGTGGCCATCTACCTATGTGGTAATACAGTTTTCAGTATAAACAAATAAAAAAATGGGTAGAGTAAATAATACAAATTAAGCATGAAGAAGAATTATGTAAATTAGATATCTGTAGATTTCAATTATAATACGTAGCTTTTAAGGATATTTTCTCAAAATACTTTTTCGCCAATTCAGTATGACTTTCGTACACCAAAACCAAATTTTTATTGCATTTTTTTTTTAAATCAAATAATAAGTTTGAACCTAGGTTTATCCAATGTTTAGATTTCTATTCTGCAAATGTATGCAAATTAGTGCATATTTAATTAAATAATGCCTAACTTGCATTTTTAAAGATTTTCACCCTACTGTATGTACTTCTGGTGTCTTCCCTGAACTAGGGATGTACCCATATTAAAATTCTAGTTGATTAATGCTGAATTATATTAATAATTTGAAATGCTACAAGTGAGATTTATGCATCACAACAATATAATGTAAATTCTAAAAATGGATATTAATTTTGAGAAATATTTAACCAGAATTATTATTATTATTATTTTTTATTATGATTACCACTATTTTAATATTGGTTAATAAAAATGCCAACCAATACTGCTAAATTAAGAAAATAATAATAATAATAATAATAATAATAATAATAATAAAAACAATATAATCAGAAAATGTATATGGTACTTTTACAGTACATTGTGCATCCTTAACTGAGAGACTAACTAGTGTAACTGATAATGTATCTGGTAAATAACTGTCTTTAAAACACACCCAGGCACACGTTACAAAAGGCCGGAAGTGAAAATGAACTGTAGTTTGTCTATGCTCAGCTGAAACAGCACTAATGTGATATGATCAACCTCCGGTGTCCGGCGGAGTCAGGGTGCTTCAAGACCCATAACATGGGACTGCGGCAAACTGTGCTGGACATGTGTACCCCCCGCCAACTCTGGCAAATGGAAACTTGTTGGGCATTCAATGTCCCCATCTGCTCCCTCTTCCCATCAACCCCAGATTAACCCTAAGAGCCAAGTCAATCAGCTTTGCCCCACAAATGCTACTCAAACCTGCCAATGAGCATCGATCTTCTGGGATAGAAAGAGCCAAGATCCCGTTCTGCTTTAGCAGAGCGACTAACAGCTCCTAATCAGGTTGAAGAGACACACAACCTTTCACTTATCCAAATGTTTCCTCACAAGAAGAAGAAAACTGTGGCCAACAGAACAGATTTTAAATTCCAGTAAAGACCAGCCAATATCTCATGAGATGCACTTTAGATGTCTATGTTGATATAAATCATGGAATATAATACAATTATAGCATTTAGGATTTAATATAACATGATACCGTAATGTATTTGGTACCTTGAGCTTAGATTTGTCCACTTTTGGAGAGAGGTATAGTTCCCATTTCCCATACTCTTTCTGCGTTAAAGGATGAGACTCTTTTTCCCAGGAATCTGAAGGTGAAGAAAAACATATTTAATTATTAATAGATGCTGGCCTATTTTTGACCTGTGTGTGTGTGTGTATATATACATATATATATATATATATATATATATATATATATATGAAGACATCTTTTAGATAGATGGTTATTGGCAAGCACAAGCTACAGTATGACTTGCAGTAACACTACCCACATTGCACCTGGGTCACTATAGTGGCAAACTACAGACACGTTTCCACAGGGCTCTTTTTGAGAGGATTCTGTTGTGGCATCCTTCCAAACAGGTGTTATGAGTTATGAGGAGCTCTTGATATAGTTGACTGGAGCACATTTATGCTATACTTGAACTCTGTAGCTCCTAAAAGTGATTGCTAGTCTTTCTTTGACTTCTCTTACATGTTTCTTTACATTAACAGGTGTTTCTTCTCCAGGAAGTATCTGGACAAGTAACACGTTTTGTTAAAGCATTTGTTTACTTTATCTCTAAAAGATTTTAGGAATATGTCCCTAGGTTATGACTGTAACCATAGCTCCCTGAAGGGAATGAGACACTGCATCGGAAAAGCTTTGGGAATGCGCCTGAATGACTGTATCAAAGATCAAAGGACTCATAAGCCAGAGAGACAGCCTCAACTATCCACCTGCTTAATGTCTGCTTGGTTGCCAGGAGCCCTTTCTTGGGCGGACCAAAGCAGTTGGTCATTTTTCCTCCACAGGGCAGCTCTGTGGATATAGGTGTCCAGCGCTCTTACTGGACACACCAAATTAAGCTTCTCCTGGTCTGAATCCCGGAAGGACTGCAGTACTATGACCCATGGAACGACAGTGGGCACCTTCAGCACATACCCCGGACTTGGGTGCAAGAAGGCTTTCACAATTCCTGGTGCAAAGTTGGTACATGATGAGGCCCTAGAAAGGGCATGAAGGTCACCAACTCTCTTGAGAGACAAGATGGCTAAAAGAAACATTCTATAGTGTCAAAATTTGTTATGAATTGTTAAAAAAGGGGCCTTATTTAGCCCGTCTATGACCACGGCCAGATTCCATGCTGGGACACTAGCACGTAGTGGAGGCTTCAGCCTCAAGGCACCATGAAGGAAATGTGTCACCAGTGGGTTCCTTCCCATTGACTGATCATCTGAAAGGGCATGGTAAGCAGATATACAGTAGCCGCCGCATATACCTTAAGAGTGGAGGGAGTCAACCCTGCAGAGAAACGTTCTTGCAGGAACTCCAGCACTGTACCAACTGGGCAGTTAACTGGGTCCAGCTGATGATCTCTACACCATGAAGTGAAAAACTTCCACTTCAGGGAGTACAGTTTCCTTGTGGAGGGTGCTCTGGAGTGGAGAATGGTCTCAACAACCTGAAAGACCAGAAGCTATGAGGGCTACTATCAGTAGACTGACCAAATCCCAGCGGACTCTTTCCAGGACTCCTGAGAGCAGAGCAATCGGGAAAAGGCATGGCATCTAGTCCCAAAGGAGCTGGATGTGTGAGGAAGAACCACAGAGGACACAGTGAGTGGTCTCCCAAGATGCAAATAGCTCTACTTGAACCTGGCCAAAAACACTTCAACTCTGCCCCACAACCCTGGGGTGGAGCCTGCATTCCCTGGACCTTGGCCCCTGCCTCGACAGGATGTCTGCTCCTTGATTGAGGTACCCAAGGATATAAAATGCCTTCACAGAGAGCAGCTTACCCTGGGCCCACAGGAGGATCTGTTATGCCAGTTTGCAAAGTGCGTGCAACCTCCCCTGTCGGTTGATGTATGAGACCACTGATGTGCTGTCTGTCTGGACAAGCACATGATGGCCTCTGAGATCTGGGAGGAAGTGTTTCAGAGCTTCTGTAGCCTCTCTCAATAGTCTGTAGGACCCATTGAGACATGTTTTGCAGAAGTTTCCATGCTGCCAGATGATCTATTAAGGGAATCAGTGTCTCGAGACTGACCTCTGGTGTACTTTGTGCAGTCACTCGGCACACTGAAGTAGATGACTGCCAGGGAACAACTGAACTGGCCATTCTAATAACCACCTTGGAGGATCCAAACTTCCCAAAGCCACTATGTTTCTGGGCGAACACTGAGAACTGTGCCCAATGGAGACCACTGTGCCCTAAAGCACTGGAGGTGGCAGGGTTGACAGACCGCATGAGGTGTACACCACTCTTCCCCAGAGGAGCTTGGCCTATTTCTTCACCAAAGTCTTTCGAGAAAGAATAATGTTCCTCAGATCTGCCATCTTCCTGGAGGACTTTGGATGAGAGTGCTGACCAGATCCCTGATCTCTTTGTGGGGGAGCACTGGAAGCGATGTTCTTCTTCTGCTGCACCCTGTATGAGGAGCTGGAAGATTCACCTACACAGCAGCCCCTAAGACTGGACCTCAGTGAGGAAGAAACCACTGGAGTGCGGCCACCTGCTTCTTTACCTCGTGAAACCTCTCGATGACAGAGCAGACAACATCACAGAAAAGGCCAGAAGGAGCAAATGGGGCATCCAAAAGGAAGAACCTGTCCTTGTCCTTCATATCAGACAGGTTCAACCAGAGATGTCTGTCCATAGCCAGAAATACTGCCAATAGCTTTGGCCATTTCCTTGGTGGTCTGGAGAGAAAAATCAACTCTTTAATATCATCAAATTGCATTTCCTCGCCTTCATCCAGGTCTTTAAGCAAGTCTGCCTGGTATGCCTGTAACACTGCCATGGTGTGCAGACAAGCACCAGCCTGACCTACCACCATAAAAGCTTTACCCACCAAGGCCAATGTTTTTTTTTTTTTTTTTTTAAAGGCCTGGTGGGCAACGCCGTAGCCTTCAGGAATAATGCTGACCCTAGGGACAGATAGCTAGCAAGCATCTGTTCAACCCGGGGCATCGTCCCATAGTCATGTTCTCTCAGCACCAAGACGTTAGAATAATTACTAACATAATGGCTAAAAAGATGAGCTGAATAAGGTCTTTCCCATGATCTCGACACCTCATTGTGCTTGCTTTTAGGATGTTTCCTGCTTCTAGCCCAGCCAATCAATTTTTAAGTTAGCCACAACACGAGTCACCACCTCATACATCTCCTTATACTGGATGGACTGGGATGACGAGTCCCCAGCCTCCTCCTGATCGATGCTCTCCACATCGACCTCCTCAGAGGAAGAAAAACAAAGCAACATGCTCTCACTCCAGAGGGAAGAAACCGCAGAGCGTGCTTCCAAACCCTGAGAGCAAGCACTGGCTCTAGAAGGTAAGGGCACAGAAAGGGCCATGCCCTTCTGCAACCCCTCCTCAAGATCCATCTGCAATCCCCACAATCTCAATCGCCGCTGTGCCTCTGCACTGTATCGCCGCTGTATATCCCTGCCTGTAATGAAACGTGGGCAGGGAGGAACACACTTACTAAAACACTGCTTGTCTGACTTATTACTCGCCATTCTCTACATAACTGAATTTGTGCACTGGCACAACACACACAATTCAAACACACCTTTTAGATGGACACAACACAGATTGCTTGCTGAACAGCAAAAGCTAGCGCTGTTTTCACCAGATATGTTTTAAAAGCTTCCTGGTTGCTACATCACCCTGCCCATGGCGTCTCATCACTCTACTAGACTGATTTCACATGTGGTTAACGGTTACACAGATGCATTCCCAAAGCATTCCGACAACATCACCTCTTAAAGAGCCCCGAGAAAATACCTTTTTTTCAAAACTAGGTTTTCAGGAAGTCTTTATACTAAATTTATGAAAAAATATTTAGTGTGATATAATGGAATATCAGGCTAATCAGGCAAACCTTGACCTCTTGATGAACACCACTCCAAACACAGGATTATTAAACTGAACATATCACATGACTGAAATATCACATGATACAGCCTAGACTTAAAAAAATAAAAGTCTGAGAAATGTTCAGACATGGCAGCTACACTTGCAGATTACTGTGATGTTTTCACAGGCTGTTTGGACTCACATTTCTGATGTCACCCATTCACTGCAGTGGATCCACTGGTGAGCATGTGATGTACTGCTAAATTTCTCCAAATCTTTTTTAAGTTTAGGTATATATATATATATATATATATATATATATATATATATATATATATATATATATATATATATATATATATTGTGAACTATACCTTTAAGAATAACTTCCACTGCTTAGAAAAATGCTACATTTTAGTGCAGGATTTCAGATTCTGTCAAAACCGGCAAAGAATCTGCATACCTTTGCATGGCACAGTATATTTACATAGCTTTTAAAACCAGCTCCATTCATCCATGGCTTTAACAGCTGAATAAATGCAGAGGCAAAGAGTAGTGAAAATTCAGAGCACCATACAGCATCTGACTTTACCGACTCCCTCAGACTGTTCATTCAGTTTCTGGGAAAAAAGCCACGCAAGACTGTGTGACCTCCTCTCAAAGCACAGAAAAAAGGCTCTGATTTGTTATGGATAATTTCTGTCGTTCTGCCCTGTACGCCTCTGTGTATCTCTTTTCACATTACATACACTAATGGAGAGCAGAAAGCAAATATAAATAAATAAATCAATAAAAGACCAGTGCCAGTGTAATATGCCTACCCACCTGCAGCCCCCCGACACAGATCAAGAACCGGCTCCCCCAGACCCAAATTTCTCTCTCCCCCTCTTTCAAACCCTTCATTCCCACTGTGAAATTGAAACCATATAATATGAGCCATGTCAAAACGCAATCTCACGCCAAATTGGAAGTTGGGATTTCCTATGACACCGCCTCTGGCTCTCAGAGAGAGATAATTACAAAAAGGCAGAGGGATAAATAGAAAAGGGAAGGATGTGATATAGGTGGGGGATGGTCAGGGAGAAGAACGGCCGCTGCTCTTACGGATATAAGTAGTGTCACAGTGAGAGGGGAGACAACATTTTGCTGCGATATAGAATTCTAGTAAACAGCTTCTTTCCCCAGAGAGAACAATGTGCCCTTTTCACCTGACATTATGGATTCACTAACTCCAAGAAAGGTGTGTACGCATCGATAGCAAACACATTCACATACACACTCCATGTACTCAGTGATGGAGTACATCTGAACTATGCGTGTGTGTGTGTGTGTGTGTTTGTGTGTGTGTTTAAAGCAGTCTTTTCAGTTTATATATGTATTTACTGACACAAAAAAGGACCATTTTATTACTTTTTTTTTTTTTTGGTCATTGTACTATTATACTACCATTTTTTTTTTTTTTTTTTTTTTACTTTTTTACTGTAACCATAGTATTCTTTGAAGAACCTTGGAGTATCATATAAATGCCATGGTAAGGTAATTGTTTAGTGTCATGGAACATATCAAAATACCATGGTATTCCCATATAATACCACTGTACCTCCACAGACATTTGGGGATTGAGTGTTTCATAAAAGAGGTTAAGTGAAAACTGAGTATGTTAACCCTGAAATGAGGGAAATTAATATTAGTTCAATAATTGACTGTTCTGCCAGTTTTTACTTGATTTTATAACAGTGTTTTAGAATTAAAGCGACGTATTTACTCGGAAGTATGCAGAGTTGCGGACGTGTTTTTGTTGGGTGCTGTTGCCATGGTGAATTATAATTTCAGAGCTCCATTGATCATGGTTTTTCATAGTCAATGGACTGAAATCCTGCAGTGCCTGCAAGGTCCCCCTGCTCAAGAAGGCACATGTACAGGTCCATTTAAAGTTTGCCAAAGAACATCAAAAGTATTCAGTGAAGGCTTGGGAGAAAGTGCTCTGGTCAGATGAGACCAAAATTGAGCTCTTTGGCATAAACTCAACTCACCGTGTTTGGAGGGAGAGAAATGCTGATATGACCCCAAGAACAGCATCCCTACAGTCAAGCACGGAGGTGGAAACATTAAGCTTTGGGATGACTTCACCGTATTGAGGGGACAAATGGACAGGGCCATGTACTGTAAAATCTTGGATGAGAACCTCCTTCCCTCAGCCAGAACACTGAAGATAAACAAAAAATACCGCCAAGGCAACAAAGGAGTGGCTCAAGAAGAAGCACATTAAGATCATGGAGTGGCCTAGCCAGTCTCCAGACCTCAGTTCAATAGTAAATCTGTGGAGGGAGCTGAAACTTCGAGTTGCTAAATTACAGCCAAGTAACCTGAAGGATTTAGAGAGGATCTGTAAAGAGGAGTTGATCAAAACCCCTCCTGAAATGTGTGCAAACCTTTTGACCAAAAAAAAAAAACGGTCTTAACTCTGTCCTTGCCAACAAGGACTTCTGCACCAAGTACTAATTCCTGTTTTGCTTGGGGATCAAATACTTATTTCACTCACTGAAATGCAAATCAATCTCCAACCTTTATATCAGGTGTTTTTTTTTTTTTCTGGATATTTTGGTTGGTATTCTGTCTCTATACATTACTATACATCTGTGCTGCTTCTGCCCTGAAAGAGAAATTGATTTGCGACATGCACAACAGCACTCTCGTCCCATCTAGATACAGTGTTAGGATCACAAGGAAGGCAATTTAAAGACTATTTTTTCACAAATCATCTACACTGCAATCTTGTAATGTCATCTGTATGGCTCTGTTGATGGAGTAATCCTGTGTTTGATTTCTCAGTTCACGACCCCTTTAAATTTTAAAATGAGAAACAGTCACAGTTATGAGAAATAAAGTTGCTATTGCAAGAAATACAGTTGCAATTAAAAATGTGATTGTGAGATCAATTTATGACCCATTCATAAAGCCATTTATGAGATAAAGTCACAATTATGACAAATAAAGTCACCATTGCGAGGAGTACTGTTGCAACTGCAAGAAATAAAGTTGCAATTGTGAGATATTAAACTGCATTCATGAGAAATAAGAAAAAAATAATAACAAAAAATAATCACAACTAAAAGACAAATTGTCAACAAGGCTATTTAACATGAATGTGAGTTCCTTAGCATCGACAATGAAGCTGTGACTATTTAATTTTAGTTAACATAATTTTTTAACTACTGTCCTGTATTCTTATCCTGTTATTATTGTAAAAGTTCAATAAACAAATTAAGCCCCCCCCCCCAAAAAAGCAATATTTATTTATCTGTTATACTGACTTTTTGAAAGATATTTATTTTTATATATATATATATTTTTTTCATGTTAATAGAAAATAAATGTGATTGATTTGTTGATTTCTCACAAATCACCTCTTTATTGTTTTGCACTGGCATATCTCTTTGACTAATGCATCTTTGAGCCTATATTTAGTATAAGTAAAATACTTAAGTAATGTTAGAATTAGATACTCTAAGACTTTTACTCAACGTGTAGTGAAGTAATTTTCACTGTAAGATACCTGTACTTTTACTCAAGTATGGTTTTCAAGTACAATGTACACCTCTGATAAAGTCACAATTGTAAAAAAAAACAAAGCTGAAATTGTGCAATATAAAGTGTACTTATTAATTAGATCAAATATGATAATATTTGATAACTGATAATTAGATTAAAAAATCACAAATTTACTATGCAAAATGAAATCTAATCTGTGAGGTGTGAAATCAGAGATATCTTTTTAATTTGTTTTGTTTCAGTGATAGAATCCAGCTTTCATGCAAAGTTCACTGCTTTACTGCAACTTAATAATATAATATCCAAAAGGTAAATTATGTAAAATATAACTATAATCAGTTCTCGTTAACCATCTACACAGTCTTTTCTAAATAAAAAAGGAAAAATATTTTGCTTACAAAGCCCTTGTCTGATCAAAGGACTGCCGAACTATAGATCAGGTGTTGGAATAAGTCAAAAACACAAGCCTAATGAGGAAGCTGCTGAGATGCAAAGACAACATCATGAGAAGAACCATGAACTAGCCAATCATTCACTCCTTATCATCAATTATCATTTTAAAATGTGCTTCAGGCTTTGAGATCTATATTCTCTTCAAGGCATGTAAGCAGTGTATTAAGGGAAGACTTTGAGGGAGCATGTGTGCCAATATGCATCATGTCTTCCAGCTATAATCAATAACTGCTGAAACAGCATAAGTGGAGCCCCAGGAATAAGCTATATAGTATAGATATATAAAACCTGGAGCTGGGAGTTTTCACAGGTCACAAGCCCAGGACTCTGTTTCCCCACACAGCCTGCGAATCACAGGACAACTCCTAGTTAGAAGTCTGAAGCTGGCCAGAGGCAGTTTAAACGCTTTGCAAAAAGACATCTGGTGCATTTTTCTAGTTGCTCTCTCATTCCTTGAGGACTTCCGATTAGGTACCAAGGCTGTGATATGAGCGGTTTTGGGAAAGAGGAGAGGAGTGAGAAGAGCACACATGGCCTACTGGTGTTTGGACCACTGAGAGTCAGATGAAAACACTGAGTAGGATAGTTAGCAATCACTGAGCTGAAATACAATACAAACTTTTCTGCTAGATTGTAGGCCTTTTGATTTTCAGTATATTGATGTCTTAAAGGGACAGTTCACCCAAAAATTAAGACTGTGCTGGTTGCTCTTTTCCATGCATTACCATAAACAGGGACAAAGGACCATACAATAATCAAAAAGCAGTCTTTTGAAGTCATAAGACAGCTTTGAGTTGAACTTGAGAAAACAGAATCAGTCCGATTCATATATTAATCATTCAGATGTTTTTGTGAATCAGATACAATAAACAGACAGAGACCAAAGTGATTATACAGTTAGTCAGTTAGTTTAACTTGAGAAATGGATCAGTTTGATTTGTGAATGAATTTATCCAGACAAGTTTTGTGAATGAAATGTAACAAACAGACCACGATGTCTAGTTAATTATTATTCATTTAGTGAGTTGAACTTGAGAACTGGATCAGTTTAATTTGTGAATGAATCATTCAGACCTGCTTTGTGAATCAAGTTTAACAAACAGAACACAATTTAAGTCATTATTAACTGGACTTGAGAACTGAATGAGTTCAATATAGCAAAAGAACCATTCAGGCTGGTTTTGTGAACCATGTATAACAAAGAAAATGAAATTTAAGTCATAATTCACTCAGTCAGCGAACTCAGTCAGTCCAATTAATAAACGAGTCATTCATTATATTTTTTTTGCAGCGTATACCCAGCACACCCTGAATGGTCAAGATACATGTGTCCTTATGTTTTATGTGTGTGTGTGTGTGTGTGTGTGTGTGTGTGTGTGTGCAGAAGCAGGGAACATGTTTTCTGGCTTTCTCTTTTATTAAAGACACTGTCACACCTTGGTGAGGTGAGAAGGTCAAAGGGAAGGACCAGACAGAAGAGCAGACACTATGCAACTTTTAAACAGGAACTTTAAGATCTTTTCCTGACAACATGACAAGTAACACACAAAGTGGTCCCTTTCCTATTGGCCAACTCTACACAGGGACTGCAGGCTGACTCCACTGACAGAATATGTGATCCGTGAGCTCAGAACAGGTATCAGATGTTCCCACTCCCCCGTTTGACAGCTAAGAGCTTCACTCTGAGATACAAGGACAGCAACGGGTCAAAACAGATGGAGGCTTAGAGGAAAAAAAAAAAAAAAAGAATAAAAAAAAATAAAAACTTCAACTTAAAGTTTCCAACAACTACTCTCTCAGAGGAAAAAACTGAGCTCTGAGGCAAAGCGTGAAGGATTCGTTGAGATGCTTTGCTTGTGAAGAACAGAGGCATAAGAGCAAGGTGAATGAAACACAAACGGTAAAGAAAAAGCTTTCAGCAAAAAAATAATAAATTATTAAATGGCAAAAAGCAAGTATCCCGCTAAAATGCTAGCAGTCCTCCCTTAGAGTAGAGTTTGTGTTGTGTGTTTGCTGTTTGTAGGAGCCAGATCAAATAGGAGTTATTTCAAAACATTAAAACTAAAACAGAAACTATTTATGAAAAGCATTTCATGAAAAATAAATGAAAACTAAAACGAAACTAAACTACAAACAGTGGTTAAAACGAAGTGAAATAATGAACAACACAAACTGTCTCCATAATCAGAAAGAATCTGATGTAATTATTTGATTTGAAATAAATAAACCTAAAATAAAGTGGTTGAAAATCTAAAGTAAAATAAAATAACTGGCTTCATCCTCCTGGTTAGGTTTCATCTTTCTCATTCATTCATTGATATTTTCTTAATATAAGATTTCTTTTTTTATCATTGCTACACTTTCTGTCTTTTCTTCTCTGACAGTTAGTCAAGTAGCACTGAAACTGAAAGCTTTGAACATCATACATCAAAGTTTCCTCACACATATTTCATGCCTAATGCACGTATTTGACCAACCATCTGGACATGAAGATGGGAAAGACATGAATATTAAGACTGGAATTCACTAAAAATGAAGTGTGTTCACTGACAGCATTGTTCATGTGTCATCCAATAATAAGCCTCATTTTAGGTGTTAGCGCTGTAAAGAATGACAATGCCAGCTAGGGATGCATTGGTTATTGGGCAAAAATTTGAAAAGATTTTGGAAAGAAAATAATACTTTTATTCAGAAAAGATGCGAAAAGTGACAGCAAAAATATATTAAATGTTAAAAAAGTTTTCTTTGAGAATGCAGAATTTTTTTTTTTTACACAGAGCAGCAATGCTTTCAAGATTGTTAATACTGATTAAATTGAATTCATGTTTATTTGTTTAGTGTAATACATATAGTTTCAAACTGCTTTACATAAAGTAAATAATAATAATAATATTATATATATATATATATATATATATATATATATATATATATATATATATATATATATATATATATATATATATATATATATAATATGAAGAAATGTTTCATGACCATGCAAATCAGTATATTAGAATGATTTCTGAAAGACCATGTGACACTGAAGACTGGAGTAATGATGCTGAAAATTTAGCCTTACCATCAAAGGAATAAATTACATTTTAATATATATTCAAATAGAAAACATCTATTTTTTTTTGTTGATAATATTATTTTTTTTTTATTTTTTTTGAGAAAATATTGTGTTTTTTATATTTTGGATTTTTATTTTTTAGAAAGTTGCATGGAAACAACTATTGCAGTGGCACAATGTTTAGCAAATTCGCTCCCAAGTGCCCTGGTACCCTTTATGGACTAGCAACATTAACAAAGAATTTTGCACAGTCTGTATACAACAGAGGACTTTCTTTTATATGTAAACAAATCTTGGATGAAATTTGTCAACTTAGCCAATCAATTGATCTCCGTTAGGTTTTCCCACAAGGGCATCAGTTCAATTTTCAGACAGTGGTGAAGTTTGGCAGTCGGGATGACACAAACTACAGGATGTGTTCCTTTTACTTCAAGATTAGAGGGAATTTAGCCTTATCTTGAACCCTGCTTCTAACAGACTCTAAAATGGCTTTTAATGGAGTAAAACTTAGCATCAGAATATCAGTCCAACTGTCTCTTCCTCTCTGTCTCTCGACATCTCTAAAAGAACAATACTGTCAGACTACTTGTAAACAATCCAGACAAGCACACAATTGGCAACATACATCATTACGGCTTAATAAATCACTCAATGCAAACCCAGCAGATTTCTCGCCCTGCAAACGTGAAGAGCATTTTAAGCATTAGCGGCCTAAAATTATAGCCTGTTTCCTTGGAAACAATAAACTGCTTGAACTTTGCTTCATAGATCTGTCCATTAAGAAGGGTTTGTGTCTGGATGTGACAGACAGAGGTCTCTGCATGACAGAATTTTGGTGATGCTTACTGAAATCCCCAGTCAGGAAGACGGCCTCCGCTCCTGGAGTCCATTCCCTAAGGACCAGACCGTTGTCGGATCGCTACTAAATTCCAAAGGATCGGTAGCTCAGCGTGAAGCAATCAAAGATCCCTTCTGCCATCTCCAGCAAACTGCTTGGATCTGAAGTTACAACAACGATAGAGAGCAGGACAGAAATATACAAAGAGAAAATACAAATTAAAGACATTATGGACACAAGCTTTATTTCTTGACCTTTCACGAACCAGAGTTCTGCAACTTCAGACAGTTGTTTTCACATAAGAAGATCACCCATATTCAGCTTTCTCTATCAGCTTTGCATCCCAGAAAAAAAAAAAAAAAAAAAAGAGAGAGAAAAGAAAACCTTTTATTTTAAAGTTATTTTGCACATAAGATCTAGCTAATGAGTCACAGGTGCGGATATACACACAGGACTCTTTCCAACAACGTTTGTTGTACTGAAAAACAAGCACACACAGTGATAAAAAAAGAAAAAAAAAAGAAAAAAGAAAATAATTTGAACCCTTTAAAAAGGCTTCTGCTCCCTCAGTCTTGCTGCTTTAACCAAAAAGACATTAGAAATTTGATATACATCTCAGACCGACGGAATTTATTGATGCAAGTCTAGAAAGTGGATCAATTTCAGAGTGTGTGGACATGTGTTAACAAATTTAAAATGAAAAGATAAAATGTTGAATAAATTAAACCCACTGAATAAAATATCTGATTTGTTAAAATATATTTTAATATCTGTTTGAAATGTGTGAAATACTCAGGAAAAAGAAAAACAAAGCAAACAATCTTGCTGATGAAATCTCATTTGTGCCTTGTTTTTTTTTTTTTACGCTGTTCGTATCTGCTCACTCAACTGAAAAATGAGCAGTGATCTGTGTCCTCCTCCGTTCTGTTAACTGATGTTTCTACCTGATAGATTATAATTGTGCTAATGCTTAATGGCACACTGTCTTTGGTTAAGTGGCTTAATGCAAGTCCTTATTTTGAAGAGGTGCTGTAGAATAACATTTCCATGAATTTCCCAATTCATGCTGTTACGGAAGACAAATTCAGAGTTTATCTCAAATGATGAAATGGGGAGCTAAGAAAGAATTGTGAAAATGTTTAGGCAATACTCAATAGCTTTGCGCATCCATAACTATGCATTAAAACTTGTGTGATGCTTAAACTTATACTACATTTGCAATCAATAACAAAATAGATTTTTTCAATTCTTAATGTTTTTGGCTCTCTTTTCCCTTGTTAAATAACCAATAGACAGTAGTCTTTCACCTTATACTGTATACTATGAATAAAATATTTGAGGAAAAACTAGAACAGCATGTTATAAGCAATAGAATACATGGGAAAATAAAGTGTATTATATTGCTTGTAACATGCTGTTCTAGTTTTTCTTCAAATATTATATATATATATATATATATATATATAGTATATATACTATATATATATATATATATATATATATATATATATAGCCTCTCATTTTTTGTTTTGTTTCGTTTTGTTTGTTTTTATTGTGACAACTAGTCAGAAACCATGACAACTAACTCAACAGTAAAAACAGTGCAAACTGAAAACAAAGTCCAAACAGTGGAGGTGTGACATATATACAGTACATATATGTACATGCTTAAATTATTTCTCTGTTTTAGCCCGCCGTTATAATCGCCACTATCCCAAATAATCATGATTAATCATGTAATAATCACAAGTTGCCTAATATTACCTGTCCTAGTAACAGTAAAATGGAGTGAAGACAAAAATGATTATTCAACATATTGCCTGTGTTTGCCATTTGCCATGCTTGCACATCCATTTTAAATGGTGTTTAACTGAGGTAAAAGCAAGCAAGACCTCTGAGCTTGAGCTGGTGTTTGAATGTAAAGAGTGTTGGGCCCAGCTGGGATTTCCGTGTGCATATTCATGACAGCGTTAGGAATAATTACCGATGGGAACCACTCATTTGGGTTCCTCTGGGAGTTTAAAGTGCTCATTAAAACTTGAGGAACAACAGGGTGATGGGTGCCGTCAAGTGGCCTCTGAAATGCTGCTCTTAATCACAGAGAGAGAGAGATGGGGAGAGAGCGAAGAGATGGACAGCCGAAAGGAAAAACAGGCAGAAACTCTTCCTGACAATTCCCATAAACACAAACGATTACCAGTTTGACAGTAACAGCCCAGTCACAGATGTACAGTCACAACCTGTCAGGTGAATGAGCAAATCTACTCGCCAAGCTTTCCTGAACTGTAACAGTCGACATACCTGAAGTTTATGGAATGCCTTTCTGTAAAAGCTGACAAAAGAGTAAGGCTGCACGATTAATCGAAATTAAATCTCAAGACGATAAATCGCGATTAGGCAGAAGCTACGACTGTCATGTGTATCTTTCAGTGAAGCATGGTTCTGTGATCAGTAGTAAATCTCCCTCCAAAGGCCAGAGGACGCTCTCATGCTGAAACTCCAAATACGCCTTGCAGAAGTAACCCAGGAAATCCCTATAGTGGTTGCTGAATAAACAGAAGATTTAACTGCTTTCATTAATTCAATGTGACTAATAAACACACGACTCCGACAATATATGGTTTATTTAAGTTTGTCTTATTATAGTTTTATTATAATAAAGTATATAATAATGCAATGTTAATTGACATAGCCTTTATCACTGCTTAGAATACTATGACATATGTTGCGTGCCTTATTTTGTGTAAGAAACCACATCATCTCACAGAAGGATGATGTAAAAACATGTTATTAAATGCGTTATTTTCACATGCTTTCAGCTGGAGCAGCATTTACACAGAGACAAGCTACGCAAACAGCTTTCATAATCGCAGAACGATTTCTTTGATTTCATAATTGCACGATTAAATCATCTTTACGCAATCATTATGAAAGCGATTATGAGTAGCTTGTCAGTGAACTACGGTTCTGAAAGCACGTGCTGGGGATTTACTTACTATTAATCACAGAACCGGCTTTACTGACAAGATGCGCATGACAATTGCATTCGATTAATCATGCAGCCCTACAAAAGAGGCAGAATTTATATTCTTCAAAGCTGGAGAAAGGAAAACAAACAAAAAAACAAAAAAAAAAAAACAATTGAGCTTTGAAAGTGGTTATTTCAAGGCCTTAAGCCTTGAGTTAGCTCTGATGGACCACACACTGAGATCCACAAGGCTTTTTCAGATGTCTATCAGCACGGCTGGACGTACGAAAGGGAAAATATGACCCCCGTGGAGCAGACATAGCAACTTAATCACCCCCTGAACAAATCCTTTCAGCAGGCCGTCGCTTACTCAGTCCGGTGGTCAAATAGACTCGAGCTCTGAAAGAATCAGTGCTTAGCTCAGCCCTGCTGGAGGCGCCGAGGAAAGGGAGGGGATGCGGGAAACGCCACAGCCTGCCATTGCGGATATAATAACAAGCTTTTTGCCATTCCATAATAACAATGATTCAAGGCAACCAAGAGCGTCCGCAAAGTGGTGCACGCTGCACCTCCGGTCAGTTTTAAAAGAGGCTACACTTGACCACTCGATCCTGTCCTCTTGAAAGCACTTTTTGAGAATTGCCGCGCTTATTGAGGAGGGACACCTCGGAGGGTGAATGTGGGGAGCTCAAGAGAGATTGTTAGAGGAGCGAGGGCGCTCACACATGTCTCATCTTCTACGCTAACAGCCCCGGGGTGAGCTGAGTCATCATGACACAGCACTTTTCACATGGATAGCTCACTTACACGCGGATGAAAACACACAGCAGCAAACATCTCTCATTTCTGCCTCTGGCATTCCTGCACGACCATAAAAGAGTCACAGAGGGTCTTTCACCGCTTTAGAGCCTCTCTTGCGTAAACCCAGAGGCGTCAAACCCCAAACTCAAAAGCAAAGTTTAGCTTTGGAGTGGAACGAGGTAAACAGGGACTCCAGAGAAACAGGGAGTGCTGATGGTTTAATATCTGCGGTGTGAGATGGTAAGCTAAGTGTGACCACTTTGCCATTTTTATTTAAAAGTCACAATTTCCATATTGTATTTCTTGTTAAGTATTGGGTGTTTATTTTACTTCAGGGCACTTTGTTAAAACTTACATATTTCAACATGTTGTTACTTTACTTTGACATCTTTTTAGCATGTTTTGCTAATCATTTACATTGTTGGTAAGATTTCTTATTGTTTTGAGCCTATGCTCACCAAGGCTGCATTTATTTGATCAAAAATACAGTAAAACTAATATGTGAAATATCATTATGATTTAATATAGTTTTTATTTCAATGTATTTTAAAATGTTATTTATTTTCCTGCAAATAATGTTGAAATCAGTGACTATGAAACCATGACTATTTGTAACAACATAAAAGTCAATCAATTTAATGTGTCCTTACTGAATGGTAGTGTAATTTTCCTACTTTTTAAATGCCTTAAAATGTGTAGATTTATTGTTTTACAATTTCTACCAGACTTATAGTATGAAATTTAATCCTAAAAGGATTATATGTACTGTATATAATGCATATGAATGACTATGTTTTACAATTATGATCATCTAAACAAATACTGAAATTACCATACATTTATATCATTTTTACACAAATTACAACTGTCCTGACTATACCAACATTTTTGTCCATAATATTCACAATTCAGTGTACTTGGTTACCAAGGAGAGGCAAGGAAAATATCACATACACAGTATCAGCGCATTTTTTAAATATAAATTATATGACAGAATATTTATATTGCATTCCATTTTCAATCAAACTATAGTCAGATTATGCAAAAAGTATTTAAATACAATTTTTTTTTAGAATATATAAAACGCTAATTATGAAATAAAACTTACAAAGGAGTCTGCTGTTTTATTTCTAAAAATAATAAAAATGTCATTTCCAGTACAGAATGAAACAAACAAAAAAATGCCAAAGTTATTATGAACGAGACAGACAGGGCAAGAAACTTCTTGCTGACCTTCTGCTGACACAAAACACATCTTAACCATTAATTTAGCCAATTAAAGAAGAAGGATGAGGACACAAGTCCTGTTTTTGTCTCCTGGATTTGCCATCAGGGACTAAGCCTTTGCCTGACTCAGCCAGTCTAGGATATTGACTGTGTCTTTTAAAAAATACTGAGGTTTTTTTTAAAGTGAAACACCTTGGAATTAAAACTCTTACTGGAGCTGTGGTTTAGTAGTTAGCACACATGCTCCAGACACATCAGTCAGGGGTGTTCATGTGGGAGATGTGGGTTCATTTCTTTTGTAAATTTAGGGAAATAAATTAGCCAAAAAAAAAAAAAAAAATAATTAATAATAAAATAATTTTGTATAATATGACATGATCTAAGTTCGAAAAACAACTGAGATCATTAAAGTACTCATTTGGAATTTTTCTGTATTATGATCCAATCCATAAGAAGTCAGTATTTTTCTCCATGCATATTCTTGCCCGTTTAACAAAACAGTTCACCCAAAACTGAACTTTGCTAAAAATGTAGGCCATGATGTAGATGAGTTTGTTTCTTCATTGAAATAGATTGGGAGAAATATAGCAGCACATCACTTGCTCATCAGTGGATCCACTGCAGTGAATGGGTGCCGTCAGAATGAGAGTCCAAAAAGCTGATAAAAACATCACAGTAATCCACACATAACATCACCGTTATCCACATGCCTCCAGTCTATCAGTTAATATAAGCATGCAAAAGCATGTTTGTAATCAATTAACCATTAAGAAGATTGTAACTTCAAACCTTTACTTCGGGCTTAAATATGAGTACTCTATCCATAATAATGCTTTCTCCAGTGAAAAGTCATCTCACCTGAATCAGGAGAGAAATATGCAAGGATCACAAGTGAAAACAGTTCACAATATGTTGGTGGATTTTGATGAAAGAGAACAACAGGGGATGGACACTTTCACTGGAGGAAGCATTATTATGGATTTAGCCAGAAGCTTTTTGTCTCTGTTTTTTCTTATAATGATTCAGATTTTATTTTTTTTTGACTTTAATTTGTGGTCTGGAGTTATGTGGATTACTTGTGGATTATTGTGATGTTTTTATCAGCTGTTTCGACTCTGATGGCACCCATTTACTGCAGAGGATCCATTAGTGAGCCATTAATGTAATGCTAAATTTCTCCAAATCTGTTCATATGCAGAAACAAACTCATTGACAAACTTATCTTGGATGGTCTGAGGGTGAGTAAATCTTTTATTTTTGGGTGAACTATTCCTTTGATAACAAAGTGCAACAAACTAAAATAAATAAATAAATAAAATAAAAAGAACCAAGTATATTAATGCAGTGTCCTCTATGATTTATATGCAGAAAAAACAATCAGCCCTTGAAATGTCCAAGAGGGATTATCCAGCCGCCAATCAGGAAGTAACCGCAGGAAGCTGATGATACAAAATCGCTGGCCAAGTTATTATCTTATGACCAAATGCTATTTTCTTCAGCACAGAGTGAAATGGTCCAGGTGAATCTTTACCTGGGGCTTCTTAAAGGCAATCACAAAAACAAAGGAAAAATAAGCTCATGAATAATAATGGTGTGGTGCAGTGTGTGAGAGCTCAGCATCCATGACGTGATTATTGGTGCGAAGTGGCATACTGGCGAATACCGGCAGAGTACTGGAAGGCTGCTGGCTTCCTACAGTGTTCATACTTCCTGACCAGTGTTGTGTGCCCTTAAGCAAGGAACTCAAGTCAAATTGCTCTGGGTTCCTGCAAAATTATCAAATGTCATCCCTCACCCATTAATCCCCCACAGTGCTTTGCAAAAGCACAGAGACTGCTCATTGCTCTACTACATGTTAATAAAGTTTGCTTCCAAAAAAGAAAAACAATCTCATGTCTTTCCAAACCTGTATGACTTTGCTCTTTCTTAATTGTCTTTGGAATACAAAAATACAAATTTTGAATAATGAACTGCTCTTTCCATGTAATTGCAAAGAATAAGGTCAGCTGAAGCCTCTAAAGGGTCATGCAGAACTACAACTAAAGTTCCCACGGTAGAATCAGATTAACAAGTGAGACAACAATCTTAAAGACACTGTGCAACAGCAGGTAATCATGTAATAATCTTGCAGACAAGCTGGCCTCATAAATTCCCTATAAATAAGCTCACTAGTTCCCTATAGTATCACTATTAGCACCACACGACTCCAACTTTCACCTGTAATAAAACAGCATTAATCAACCCCCTACTGATCAACAATGTCCCCACAAAGACTACTCTATCTGTGAAGGTGGTGGTTGGACAATACATTTAGCAAAGTGTGGGGTAAACAATATTGTATATTTATTAAATGCATTGAAAGAGGTGATTTTGAGCGTTACATAACCTTTAACTTTAGACATATTAAATTAAAAGAATCTTCAGGTTGAATGTTATGCTAACATATAGATCAGTAACATTATAGATATTTACGAAGTACAGCAATTGTATATGTGCATGCAGAAATGACTGTAGCAAGGAATTCAGGGTTCCTTTATTGCATATTGAACATCTCTTTTTCAACAAAAAGCAAAGCAGGATGATATACAGTATGGAAGTCCATTGCAACTTTACATCTCACAATGTGACTTTACTGTATATGTAATCTGACCTTGTTTCTCATAATTGCAATAACACAGTGTGACATTACTGTGCATCTCATTAATTTAATTTAAATCTCACAATACAAAAATGCTATTTTATTTTTCATAAATGGGACTATAAATCTCGAAATGTGACTTCATAGTTTGTAAAGACAACGTTTTCTTAATTGCAACTTACATTTCCACTGTGACCTTAGAATCATGTAATGCGGCTCTATTTTTGTAAATTACAATATTTAAATCTCAGAACGTGACTTTATATCATGCAACACAATTTTTACATCTCATGATGTAACGTGACTTGCTTCTCATTATTGTCACTCATGATGTGACTTTTAAATATTCTTGTTTACATTTTACTTTGGGGCAGAAACAGGCTTCCACGAATTGTCCTATGTCAACTACTGTGTGTGCACACAACCCTACTTTGTGGGTATTTTCAGATCCCGTCTATATTAAAATATAACAAAACTGAATTAATCTCAGTATCATCATTAAATCTAACAGAGTGAGGTTTATGGTAAGTATTTATGCAAAATACATATAATAATTTATACCGGATCATACATCAACCCTACTATAATTCTTGTAGGGCCCCCCTCGAAGTGTGAGGTCCTAGAACCACCCCTACGGCCCTCCCTATAAAAAATGTAACATGCTAACACAAAAAACCCACCTTGCTTTAATCAATCTTTCAGAACATTTGAAATATACAGGCTGTAAAATGGTGAACAAGCTCGCAGATAAACAACTACCACCTGGACAACACTGCTACGTCTACTTACCAAGCGCTACTCATAAATATCACAGACAGAGGCAACCTCATAACCAATTCTGAGTCTCATGTGGACTCACAGAACGCCTGACTGCTTGTTTTGAAGTTTAATGAAAAAAAAAAAAAAGAAGTTTTGCATGCGTACAGGAGTTCAGGAAATAACCCGTTTATGCATTCCTCGCGAGTGTCACCAGCACCAGAATGGACTTAATTGGTGTATGCCATGTTATTCAAATCTTATACTCTAAATAACATTACTTTTGTTTTTTGTTACCCACCCCATTTAAGCTCTGCGTTTATCCAGTCCCCTGGGTGCACCATTCTGAATAGAAATGAACCTTATCAGAAACATTGTCCGAGGAAGGGAATATTAAGAAGGCAAGAATAAATGAGGCAGCAAAAAAATAGTGGTCAGAAGGCAAAGGTGGTATGATATGTTTACTTATGAGGGGGCGTGGGGGTGGCACAATTACCAGGTTGGTTCCTAACAAATGTATGCATAAAGATGCTGCCACATCATCTTTGGACTCTCTACTTTATGTACAGTGAATTTAATAACTGACAGGCTCTTTAAAAGTGCCAACAGCATCATCTCTGGCCCCCAAGAGAAAGGGGGCCATTATCAGTGATGAAGGCAATCCATCACACCGATTCATTTATGAAGCAATAAATACTGCATTCCACACAGGGTTGAAAGAAAGAGATATCAGGATGTAATGACTTTTACTAAGAGAGAAGTGTCATCAGTAGCACCTCTACTGGTCCTCAGCAGTTTCAAAAACCTGATAAAGAAAACTCTGTAAACCTCAAAAGCTCCCCTCTTTGCAGGGAAGTGGCTACGAGACAGAGTAAAGCCTAACTTAAAGTGCTGTAAATCCATCAATTTAGGTTTTTATCTGAGATTTTTTAATTGTCTGTAAGATTTAAATAATTTTTTTATTATTTTATATTCTTTATTGATTGATTTTTTTCTAGTATTTATTTTTATGTTTTTTTGATTTGTTAATGTTAATTATTTTTATTATGATTTTTGGTCATTTAAGAACAAAAAAGAAGTATAAAGTGTTTTTGGTATGGATCCTTAACACTTAATGCTGCATAACACAGGCTCAGTGCCTTTTCATTCAAACAAGTGCAGCCAGGTGTGATATAATGAATGGTTATTTCACACTGGAATTTGAAGTTTTTAATGTGTTGCTGTGTGTTCGCTGCAGTTGTCATCAGTGGCAAATCCTTTTAGAGAGCAACAGTGTTTTCTCCCGCATAACTCTCATCTACAGACCACTTTCCATTCCACTGATACACAAAATAAAATGCAAACAAAAACATCCTTGCTACTGATGCACATCCACTGACATATGGCTGCAGTTTTGTAAAAAAAAAATCTGTGGTTTTCAAAACCAGAGCTTCTTGCACTCCATGTAAAAACTTTCTTCCTATCTAGATGAAGTCATTATAATTACAATATGTAAGTATACATTAATGTAAACTTTATTTCACTACATTTAAAATTGCAAAATATTATTTGATATTTATTTCTTCTCATATTGACTCATTTATGGCAACCTGCTTACACACTACAAAAGACTATTTTTAAAAAAGGCAAGAGTCTTAACAGCTCATCAGATGGCAAGTGGATATGAAACATGTCACTTGTCACACAAATTTATTATTATACACAAATGTAAGAATCACCATTAAGACACATGACATAGCATAAACCAGCTTAAAAAAGCATTGTTTCATCCACAAAACTTTTCTTACAAGCATGAAGCTGTAGGGGGAAAAAAATATAATTTTGAGTGCTGATATGGATATTTTGAATGGCAAAGTCCATTTACATACTTCACACGTTCTTTTTCTAAGAAAGTTTACTGTCAAATTGTCGTGATGAACTGAAACCCCCGTGACAATATTCTTCTGACAAAGCCTGAGTTAAATTTCACTTTCTGTCTCCCAGCTTCACGAAAACCATCCCATGTAAATCTCAGGTGCATGTGCCCATGCCGGCATTAGAGTGTGTGTGTGTGTGTGTGTGTGTGTGTGTGTGTGTGTGTGTGTGTGTGTGTGTGTGTGTGTGTGTGTGTGTCTGAGAGGCTCTAGACATTAAAGTGAATTTTAACAAGGTAGGACGTCTGGCTGGTGGTATAGTGGAAACCTGCCAAGCTCAGACACTGTCTCTCTGTGTGTCATCTCACCCTATTTTCACAAGCTCTGGCCAATTAGTTGCTTAGTCTGTCTTTTGGGCTAGCTGACAGTCCCATATCTTCCACTATGAGTTATATATGAACATTAATAATCAAAAATGTCTGGAATTAATGACTTTCACAGTAAAGCTGCTCATACTCACTGTATATGGCATATGCTAGTACATCAATCCCAAATTATTATGGAACTGAGCAGAGACAATGAGATGGTGTCATGGGGATTCTAAGGTGAGGGGTCAGGAACCCCCAGTGGCATAGTGCAAATCTTCGATCCGGAGGGGGAAACATTTCTGTTTTAAACCATGAAGGTGAACCAAAGGATATAACACAAGCAACATGCAAACTTTTTGCAAGAGTTATGCCAGTGAAGGTCTTAACCTCAGTCAATTCACTATACTGAATGTGAAAGTAAAACTGATGGAGCTTTCAGCATCTGATGCTGCATTAATGGCACATATTCCCTCAGAGACGAATCTATTTCAACACATGCTGATAATGGTATATAACTGTCTTAATTTATTCCCTTCATTTTTCTCTTGTAGCCCATACATAGTGAAAAAAAAAGAAAAAAAACATAAAAAAGAGAATAATAATACTTTGTGTTAAACAGGTTATTTTTGAAAGTCTGTGCTTGAAATAAAGCTGCTCTTAGTTTTCATTGACTGCAGTGCTAATAATTTTAATTATAGGCCTGTAATTCATTGTATAATAGATCAGTTTTAAAATACCTTTTTTTTATTTTCAAAGAGGAATAATCTATTACGTTATCCCAATTGTAATATTAGTTTATTGATAAAAGTAACCTAATAATAATTATACTGTAGGCCTAATAATAATTAGAAAGTCACAGGCCTACATTAATTGGAAATACCAAATCCTCTTAATATTGACAATATTTAATGCTTTTGACAATTTCTCTGGCTATCGTTGATACATGATCATTGTCTTTCGATGCAGCCCAGCACAAGGAGGTTATCACGGGGCCACCCAACATACAGGCAATACGTACCATGTAGACGCCATATTGAATTTCACACAGATGAAAACGAGGCTATGAGGACTAGACTTGTGGTTCTTCAAAATGATATTAAAGTTCCTAAATGATATGTAATTTAACTTTAACTTCAAGTTTTTGTCTACTCAAAGGCTTTTGGAAGGTTCCATCAGCTGAACAATCAGCATGCCATTAAATTACATTAAAATGCATCGAATACACTGTACTTCTATCCCTCACAGCCTCGTTTTCAATCTTTTAAAAAAAAAATAAACCTAACCTGACCAAGGTCACCATTTTGGCGTTTACTTATTTATTTATTTTGTAAGGGTGGAGTATAGCATAAGTAGTTTGGTATACAGTTCTATTTTTATTCATGTATAAAAATCTCATAAACAATAAAAATATGTTATTATATGTGTTATATACATTTATTTGCTATTATATAAATATAAAATACATTTTATTAAATCTCAATGTCTAAAACAAAGTTCATGGTTATGTTTATACAGTATGTCAATGACTTAAAAACCAATTGCAAAATATGTGTACTTATCCAACTAACCCAGGGGTGGTGAACGTTGGTCCTGGAGAGCCGCAGCCCTGCAGAGTTTTGCTTCAACCCTAATCAAACACACATGAACAAGCTAATCAATGTATGAAGGGTTACCAGGAAGCTACAGGCAGGTGAGTTTTAATTAGGGTTGGAGCTGAACTCTGCAGGACCGGAGTTCACCACCCCTGAACTAACCTCTAGAAATGGCAAACTATACTGTCAGAATGATGTAGTATACAGTATGTAGTACTGTAAAGCCCCATGGAATGGACAAGAGCCAAAATATTTTATTAATATACCAAAAACATCACATTGTCATTTAAGCTGTAACTCACTTGGGAGAAAATTAAGGTAGTTAAACTACTTTTTACCTTTTGCTCATCACAACGTAATGCATGCACAAACTCTGCCACTGGGTTTTGTGTTTTATCATAAATAATTAGATTGCCTCTTTGATTTATTAATTTTGTAAATTAGAAAATATTATATTCCTTCTACCATTTTTACTCAGTTTTACAATCATACACCTACACATGCTCAAACAGGATCTACATACAGAGAAAATCTTCTGTCTTTGTCACACGCTAGGACAATCTTCCATCAGATAAAACTTCAGTCCCCTAAAGTGTAATGTTTGAAATAAATGCACATGAGTGTATGGCCACCTCGACCACAAACTGGATTTGAGCTTATGAGATCATAAAGCCTCGGGTCATAGGTCATCCCACTGTTTATTCAGCCAACACTGGGAATCATGGCAGCATGTGGATGAAAACTTCAGCTTCAGGAATATGAAGAGTATTGTAGACATATCCCCCACATATTCTCAGCAGCACAGGAGGCGTTCAGCTCCATTATGCATCAAGAAGAAAAATCTTACTGTTAAATGAAAAGACACATGTGTCTTTTGCTATAAGCATTAACTCTGTAATCTTTGGAAGGAATGATCCATGAATGAAACTGTATGTTACTCCAGGTTACAGTCTCTTCATAGTTCGGAGCCAGGTAAGCCTTTATTCATGCTGCATGTAGGCCATAAAATAGCCTTATGTGTTTTACACGTTATATATCTGTATGAAAAGAGAATCTTAAAACGATTTTGCTGTTGTGTTTCATGCCCATATGTCCAAATGCTTTTTTTTTTCTAGTTTCAGCCGTTTACTTCTGCCATTTTCTATCTGAAGTGGCTTGCTCGCTCTCTTTAGCCCTTAAATAAGCAAAAATAAGGAAGTGCTGTGATCTTTCCTGGGAACCCTGAGATCTACATTCTTACCTTTATTGTGTGCAATAACTTCGCCTGGAGGAACCAAGGTATTTCCTGACTATTTTTCTGACACTGGGAAAAGAAGAGCGAGTTAAGATGTTATGAAGAATATGCACACAAAGCACCTCTCACTCCCCTTTGTTGCTTTTTCTCTCTGCGGCATAGTTTTCCCTGGTGAAATACAGTGATAGGACAAGACGGCAGTGCAAATTCCCTGGGTAGTGTTGCCGAGGCGACATAAAAGGGCCTTAGATCTGGTAGCGGGGTTATTATGGGCTGTGAATCTGAATCAAAAGGCCATTTTAGAGCTGTCACATGACCCTTGGGGCCAAGTCACCACATTGCGTTGAAGACATTTCCTTCCAGCATCTTCCCTAGAGACAAGTCAAACAAGACCTCACCCAGACACATTCACTCAGACAGACTGAAACCCTTAGACATGGAGGACAAGCAATCTAGAGAGACAAGCAGAGCCTCTGTGATAGCTTAGTTTAAAAAAAAAATGACTTCCTCTTAAAGTTGTTTGATGTGTGGGCTAGAAATGTTGTAGTTTTCAGATCTCATGACATGTTTTTGCTGTAATGGACCCCATTTTTGTAATCACTACATTAAGTAGCTTAATCGTGCATTTACATGTCAAGATTTGCATACGCATGGATGGATTTACATACATAACTGTGGATAAGTGGTCGAGGGTCACTTATTCCTCATATCAGGTTCTGACGAGGCTGTTAAACCAACATGTACCCCAGGAAAATGAGATGTAGTTTTACATAGCCATGATATCATAGATTTGCGTTCGTTCATTTAAATGCGTTGCAAGGGAATGGTGCTTTTTTAATAAACACTGAGCACACCATGTTTGTGTTGCTGTCAGCAACAGATATGCAGCTTGGTTTAAAAGACATAAGGTTTTTTTTTTTCTTCTTCCTTTTCCCCAATAAAATTCTGGTCCTGTGCCACAGAAAACAGACCACTGAGCCAGTTAACACCAAATTATTATCAATATCTCCTACACTAAACTGAAGGTAAACATTATCTGTAACTGATTTATAATCTTTCTTTTAATTTAATATTTGTTTAGAATAATTATATATATATACATATATGAATAGTTCAGATGCAAAAGCCTCTAAGTGCCATTTGAAATTTTCTTCTAAAATGAGTATTTTTCAGGCTCCTATGTGTAGATATATATGGTGTAATGTGTACATTTCAGTCAAGCAACTTTTAGCCAAAACAACTTTTTATTAAGCCAAATTTTAAGTGGCCTCCAGCTTGTATATCCAGTATCAGACAAAGTGTGTAAGTTTGTGAATTGGATATCATTTTATATATATGGATTTCAGCTCTTCTTTTGCATCAGCAGTGTTGTTCACTCCTTTGTGAATTCAATATCAGCAGGGGCTCAGGTTGAAGGCGGTCAAATCTCCCCTGGTCCACAAACACACACAATAAACATTTGTTGGTTTATCCACCAGGGGGAGTATTCCATTCATTTTCATTCTCAGCCTAACATTTCACCCTTCTTTACTGCATCATTTATTTGTGCAGGGCCCGAAATGATCTCCCAGTGAAACCAAACGTCAGGCACTCTCACAAAACAGATGCCATGCAACAAAACAATAAAACTAATCTGGAGAAAAGATCTCAAAAAAGAACAAATGACACTGCCTTGCACAAACTTTTCTCCTTGCTCATTTATGAATCCATTCTCCCCCAACAGGCTTCACTAAAAGTTCATTACGAATATCTGTCTACCACATATGATGTATCTTGTGAATCTGTTGGTTTTCCCTATATGTTTAGCATAAAGGTCTCTGTGCAATTGGCAAAATGGTCTCAAGTTCACAGCAGCCATTTATGTTATGAAAAAGACTGAATTTTTTTGAAGAATGCTTAGGGGTGTGTCTCCCCCAGTGGTGTATAAAGTACTTCAAATACACACTTGGGTAAAAATATTCATATCTTACCAGAAAATGATTTTGATAAAAGCTAAAAAAAGTCACTGTTTAGAATATTACTTGAGTAAAAGTTTTAAAGGTGTCATATGATGCGATTTCAATTTTTCCTTTCTCTTTGGAGTGTTACAAGCTCTTGGTGCATAAAGAAGATCTGTAAAGTTGCAAAGACTAAAGTCTCAAATCCAAAGAGATATTCTTTCTAAAAGTTAAGAGTCAACCTTGCCCCCCAAAACACCTCGTTTAAACACTCCCCCACATGTCTATGTCACAATGTGGGAAGATTTACATAACGCCGCCCATATGTTCATGCAAAGAAAGAAGGCATAACTTTTATTCTCACTGTAGTATTGTTGTTGCCCTTGCGATTCCATGTTGTGGAGACGCTGTGTGTTTCGTTGTGAAAGCGAAACTACTTTGTTTGGTCTTCCAAAAGAGGACACAACTAGAAATCAGTGGTTAAGTTGTATTTCAACACTCTTCCAGAACAGTTCAACCCAAATATTCAGATGTGTGCTGCACATTTTATGGAGGATGAGGACTGTTTCCTGAACCAGTAGCCTACGATGCATCTGTGGTTTAGAGTAGTGCTTGTTGTTTCGCCAATCACAAATGCAGACATGTTTTTATGTTTACGCAGCACGATAGGCAACGCATAAAAAGACAGTATAAGTCATTATAATCAGTAATTATGTCCCCACTGGATGCAACAAATGCCTTGTTTATAATGGGTTTTATTGGTTTAGTCTCATTGTGCTGGGAGACAGCATCACAGTATGGTAAGGGGCATTTGGCCAGTCACAACGCACTGGATAGCTGGCCAATCAGTGTATACCTCGCATTTTTAGAACGATGAGCTTTGTAAAAATCTACGCATTTCAGAAAGCTGGGGCATAGATGAGCAACAATAATGTACAGTAAAATAATGTGCTTTTGAATCTTAAACCGCATAAACACATTGCATTACACCAAATACACCAAATAATGTTATTTTTAGCAACATCATATGACCCCTTTAAAGTATGTGATATTGTACTTAAGTATGGAAATATTTTTTTTTAAATAAACTTACTTAAGAATTGAAAGTAAAAGTACAATTAAATTCAAAATAGAAAAGGAGCAAATAAATATTAAAAATTGCCCATACACAGTTTAAGCTGCAAGATTGTGTTCAGTTTGAACTCTTTCTTACATTTTGTATCTTTGGGTTAGCATAAGAGCCACTTCATCTGGTACAAAGACTCTTTCATTCCAACATTTAGATTCATTTACACAGACTGTTTAATGCAGCTCAGAGGAGACATGGATGCATTTAACCAGAATTTATTACAAATGCATAAATTATGTTTTGTTTTAAACTAGTGCTGTCAAACGATTAATCGTGATATTTTGGATTAATCCAAAATATTTTTTTGTTTACAAAATATGTGTGTACTGTGTATATTTATGATGTATATACAAATGCACAAACATACATATATATATTTTAAAAATATTTACATCTCTCTCTATATATATACATTTAGTATTTTATGAGTGAATCTGTTAAAATAGTCTATTGAAGAGACCAGACATGAGCTATAACTACAACTCTTTGTAACGGGTGCTCCAAGTGGATCTCTAACCAAGGCTCCGGTGTGGGATGCAGACGCACAAACAAGGAGGCTAAAGTCACTTGTGCATATTTTGGGATCTATGCCTACAGTGACAAGTACTTATTACAACAAAAAGAAATTTGAGCAATATGAAATGCCTAAAATAGTCTAACAGCAACAAAGGCAACAAAATAAAGGCTACATTTTATAATTTATTTGTAGATGTTAGCCAGCTAGCTAGCTAGTTAGTCTAATTAGCATACCCATACCTTTCATTTCAATTTTGTGCATACAATGGAAAATTACATATTTAAACTTAATTATTTCATTTTATGAATGCTAGATTATAGACATTTAGACACTTTTTGGTGAATTAAAAGCAAGCTGTAATGTAACTGAAATTAAAACAACATAACAGAAGCTAAAATTTATTGTAATAATAATAATAATAATAATAAAGTACAATTAAATAGGCAGTTAATAGGCAGTCGTTAACTTGTGATTTTTACCTCTATACTGATATTTTTTCTGCTCCTCTTCTTTGCGTCACTTCCTGCCTTGTGCCCCTGATAATTTTCTTCTTTTCACTCATTTTTTAGAAATGATACTTAAAGAGCACATAAATGGCAAAACTATTTTAACTGCGTGCGCCATGCATAATTAATGTGTTATGATGATGTATTAGAGGTCATGACGCAGAAAGCATTTGAATTAGTCCAACATGACGTTGTCAAATCTTATTTTTCGTTGATGTCAATTTTATTTTATTCTAAAGTTATTTTAATCAGTCCGATGATCGATCAGTACTAATGCTGCATTCCAGGCTATCCGTTATCCGTGTTTTTCTAACCTTCTACCCGTGAAAGTGCACTGGAAGGGCAGTCAAACCCGTGACTTCCCACCCGTGAACTCGTACTAGATCGATGTTCTCCCAGTTCCGAGCTCTGATGTCACATAGCCCACGAAACAACAATGGCAGCCCCTACAGATAATATTGCCTATGGATGCGGTGTTTATGCAAGTGGTACACAGTGAGAAATTGATTTTGCTTAATATATGGGTGTAGGAGTGCACGATGGTCACTTCTGACAAAAAAAATAAAAAATAAAAAAATCTTTTATGCGAGCCTTATAGTCATTTTAACCCCTATAGGCAACTGCCTATGTCGCCTATGTCATGGGCCGGCCCTGGGAGTCAGGTGGTACAGCTGGCACTGCTCCAAGTCATAACTCTCAGAACATTCTGAGCTTACAAGTTGTAAATTTTGAGTTCTTGAGCATGTGAAGGCTTTGGCGTTGATAGGGTTTCCTTAAAAACACACAGTTCAGCTCTGAGTGGAATGTCACATGTTGTCATCTCGGAATTACGGTAATTACTACATGGCGTAAACGCAGCTGTAGATGACTGATTAAATGATATAAAAAGACATAAATAGGCATTTTGCCTCTCATCTTGAATCTTATGGGCATTCTAAATACTTTTTAATAGACTAAATCACACTGTGTATGAGTGCACTGTCTGGGTGTGTTTTTGTTTGGACTTTGTGATATAGCCTAATCGCACATCTTTAAAACAACACGAAATAAGTGCAGATGAGATATATCGCACACCCCAGTCTTGACTTGAGTGAAAAAATGTAATCAACTGCGGTTGTGCGAGAACTTGTTTGCACATGAGCAAGGTTGTTTTTTTTTAGGACTCTAAATTGTAAGCTCCAGACCACTGATTTGTCAAACCTCATGCAACCTTCATGCAGTCTGTGTTGTTTCAACTTTATTTTGTAGTACATAACGAATAAGCTTAGGGGAAATGTATCTAAAAGTATACAATTTAATTAGGAAATATAGTGCAGTAAAAGTGAAAGTTGACAGAAATATTAAAACTCAAGGAAAGTACAGAAAAAGACTTAAGTACTGTAGCAAAGTATTATTACTTTGTTGCATTGTGCCACCCCCCCATCCCCCCCCCAGCATCTGGTGAGAATGATTTCCCTTCTTTGGCCAGGTGTGACCCTTGGGTCACGGGATCCTGACAAACCAAAAGCTCTTTTTAATGTTTTTATAAATTAGATTGTAATGTTGTAATTTGTAATGTTGTAATTGTTATGGAATACTTAGGTAAAAGTTCATAGATGCTATGCATTCTAATGCCACGTCTTGTGTTAGAAAAACTGTAATACTGCAATTGTCATTTTAAAAAATTGTCATTTTTTTAAAACAATAACAGTATCTTGTTGCGTCTATCGACATGAAATGACGTATAACGTCATTACCAATCAAAATGCACGTTTATTTAAATGCAATGTGTGGACTTTTTACACCAATCTCACGGTAATTTGTACATATTTTACTAGGTGGCTTATTCATTTGAATGACCACACCTTACCCCACCCCTAAACCTACCCCTTACAGAAATCATGCAAAATTATGATTTATAGAGCATATGTGTTCTCTGGGATCGAACCCATGCTTGCATGATTACGTATTGTCATATAACACAATACTCTACCAACTGAGCTACACGAAAGATAGGGGTGCAATTGTAGTATATGCTCTGATGGGTCGTATTTCAGGGATTTGAACAAACGACCTGCACTGGCGTATTGGTTGGAGGACAGGTTGGAGCGATAGATAGATAGATAGATAGATAGATAGATAGATAGATAGATAGATAGATAGATAGATAGATAGATAGATAGATAGATAGATTTCTCTACAGTCTGCTAGAGTTTTCGTATGTTTGTGGTTGTAAATGTAAGCTGGGATAGATTTATAGAAAGGAATCAAGAGAGAGAAAGATTAAGCAGACTTTTGTATGCTGTTGAATCAAGCCTGTGAGGTAATTGATCTAAATCATCAAAGTCTCAGATTCGGCACCTTTATTGTGTTAAAAATAATCTTTTGTTTGATTTTAGTGAACAGTGTGTGAATAATTCACACTTTATAAATTACTTTATGGAGGATTTTATGGATTTTTAAATGATAATTTTTGGGGCTGTTTGTGTTGCCCAACTTAAAAATGTAATTTCTTTGTGTTTTCATGGAAATTTACATGCCTAAAAATTTTTTCGTGGAAGCCATATTCACTCATAAACTGCTAGCAAATTTCACAAGCAATCAAAAATAAATGGCAAGTAACACAATTAATTAAACATTCAGTTTTGAATTATAGGAGAACTGAAATAGTATTTTCTTGTAAAACATACTCTAATAATCTGTTTTATTTACAAGTTAGAAAAAAAGTAGGGAAAAAAATTTAATGGTGTATATATGTTTGTTGAGTTTTTTAAAGCACATGCTGTATGACAACCATGTTACAATAACTGACAGTCTTTAATAAATACAACAGAAAGTCAGTGCTTCCTATTCTTTGCATCGTCATCACTGTTGGTTGTGTTAGTAATCTGGACATGTTTGTCAGGTTTCTTGTCCAGCATGAGACTTGGCATGAAACAGACAGGATGTGGATGATCAGGGCATATTGATTGATTTAGACCGAGCTCATGACACCTCCCACCCACCATACTTCAGTCACTGACCTGATGCATTTCAGAAGACAGACAGCACAGTCGATTGGCAAGTTTGATTGTGTGTGTATGTGGTTGCAAGGAGAAAGTTGTGAGCTTGTGATTTTTATATTTTTTTTATTTTACAGTTGAATCTGAATTTGATTGGCAAAAAACACCATTTCTGCTAAGGATCTTTCTTATTATGCAAGTTATTTTTGTCTTCTAAAAGCATACAGTATATCTCCATTGTTAGCCAGTCAGACTTTGTATTCTTATATAAAATTACAAGTTTACAAGCAACAATCCCATTTTAAATTTATTGATTAAATCCATTTGTATTGTCAGTTATTTCCCCAGGGTTCTTAAAAGGGTCAAATGGGTTTACATTTTATGTTTTATTTTTTCTTGATTTTCTTTACCTTCTAGCTCCCTCTTTTTTTCCATATGCACACACATACACATACTTCTGTTTCTCAAGGCAGTGGTGTTTCTGTGGAAGGCGTGCTTGGTGGGTTGAGACTCAAGCAGCATCTTCTTGTAAACAGGACATGAATGTTGAACCATAATGAGAGTGGCCTGCATTATTGGCATGACTCCTGGGCCCTTAGCATCTTTTTGCATGCTGGGTTAATGGGCTTGAACTGAATCATAAGTGGAGATGTACTGCACATAAGACTGAAGGAATGCAGAAAATGTGTGTCAATGGATTTGCAAGAAAAAGGAAAATTAGAGTTTGAATACACAATTGTTGGTTAACTGGGTATGAGTAAGGTACAGAATGGCATTGCTTGCTCAAAGCAGGCATTCATTTCCTGATTCATTTCTGGTTTGAAAGAAGCCAAATTACATTTCCCATTAACTGCTGATGCTAAGATTTGCAATAATACAGCCAGGTTGATCAAAACAAGCATGTGTAATATCTCAAAGTATGTAGTTTAATATCTGAAAGAATTAACTGTTTAAGTTTGATATTTGGGTAAAACGCTTAATTTTATTGTGTACAACAAGGAATCTCTGCAGCTTCATGTGTTCAAATAGCTATTTTTTATTCTTTCATTGGTCTCTTTTTTTTAATAGAAACATACAGAGAACAGACAAAGCCTCGCAGCTTTGAGCTCTGAGTAGATATGCAGTAGTATTGAGTCATCGGGGGAAGTGGAGCTGTGACACAGATGAGATGAGTAATGCATAGAGGAAAATGTTTTTAAAGCCACCGGGCAGAAGTCTGATGACCTTCACTTTTCATTGACACTTTCTAACAAAAATTCAAAGCAAGAAAATCAGATGAATACTGGCACATAATAAAATATCATAAATCATAACAGAACAGTATTACTAAACCATTACAAATATCATTATTAAATGGACAAACGGCAAATAAAAAATAAAGTGCTGAAATGTGAATGGATGATACTCAAGCCTGAAATTGTGCAGCTTATTTGGGAGCAGTGTGATATTACTTTTCTGTGCATTTACATTGAAAAAATCCATCTAGAGACCTTAATATCATAGGGGGTGGGTTTTTTGGGTGGCCAGAATGCAATACCACCTAGAACACCACAGTAACTATGTAGCAATGAGCTAACCTCTTCATTAAATGTAAGATCATATTTGCAATTCCATCTGGTAATATTAATAGCACAGAACTGAAACTTTTTTAATGCTCAGTGCAATGTTGTTAATAACCTTGAAATATGTCCAAACAAAAACTGTAAATCTGTAAAAGTATGGTCTCATTAAATTATTACACCTGCATAAAACCTAATAGGATCATGCAGAATTATGATTTCCTTTTGCCTACTTTCAAATATGTGTTCAATCACTAGAAAGATGGACAGTTATATTGAAATATTAAAATAGTTCTTTCACGCTCTCTAGTGCTTGTTGCTAGGATTGTACGTATGGCATTAGAGACCACTGACCATCAAGTTGTCATGTTCAGAGTTTTCTGTTAGTCTGCTGTAGTGTATGCAAAAGATATCATTAGCACTCTGTTTGACCCTTGGATCAAAGACGATTTAAATCAGAAGTAAAAACATGAACCAGACTTTAAATTTAAGGCCTTGAGGGGAAAGAAGGATAAAGGACTCTTTCAGGTCTTTGTTTTCTTTGAATATTTTCTCAGAGAAGTTTGAGAGAATTAACTTTTAACTTAAGTTGAGTTATGTCTATTTATGCATTTTTGTTTCAAATGACTTAAATTTATGCATTTGGCAGAGTTTTCCAAAGCTATGTGAATTGCTATACTAAGCTACCTGTTATCAGTATACATTTCCTGGTAACCGAACCTCGCATTGCCAGTACTGAAGCTCTAATGTTCTCCACAACAGTTTAGTTTAACAACAGTTCAATTTAATTTTCACATTTTAATTTTGAATGTCACTAATGTCACCACATGTGACTTTAGAAGCACAATCATCACTCTTGTCACCTGACTGAGAATTTTCACAGCCTCATGTGAACTTACTTCATGATGTGTTTAATGAATATTTCAGATGCTGTTTTCTGGTCTGGGATTGGATAGATTGAAGCTACATTATAGAGCAGGCAGATAAGCAGTGAGGTGGTTTTAATGCATTTACATTAAAGCATTAATGGCCTCAGTAAAGCAAGATGGTTTCTGTAATATATAATTAGTTACGCTCATAATGTCTGTCCTGTGTACTGTATATATTGAAATCATATTTTACTTTGCAAAGGATAAAATTATTTCTGTTTTCTCAGAAGGTCAGCTCACTTGCTTCAGAAATGCCACAAATTTTAATTGCTTTGAGTGATTATTTAAATGTAAATGTGTTCTGGGCTGAAAGAAAGTATGTATATATATATATATATATATATATATATATATATAAATGTAAATATATATATATATATATATATTTATTATATATGAGAGACTACATAGCTATGGAACAAGTGCAAGTGTTAACAAATTAGTATACTTTATACTGTATAATTATATGGTATAGATTTGCTCTATTACAAAAACTTCATTTTTTTATATATATATATATATATATATATTAATTGACTTCATCACATACTTATTAGGAACAAAAGAACCTTGTTCAAGAGCTCTATACAGACATGAGATTATGTGTTGTTTGCCATTAGTGATTCATTCTCTCAAGTGTGTATTCTCACTTCCTTTTCACAAAATCACTTCAGTTTTAAACGAGGTGGCAGAATGGCCTTTAGCTTACCAATAATTAGCTCACTACTTATTTGGCTCTGAAAATTCATGGTGGCTTGCAGAAACTGAGAGTCAACTGACAGACTCGCAACACATCTGGAGGAAAATCTTCAAGAAAAGCAATTAAGAGTCTTTTAATATGCTTCAGTTTTCACAGAGCTGAACTATAGATCACATTGACCTTAATCAAGGCACATGGTGTTTATTTTACATGACATGGTTTTAACTTCATTTTCAGGCAGTTATCATATAGTTCCGCTCCAAAGCAAAATTACAAAGGGGTTGATTTGGTGCTTGCGTGTCAGAGACGAGCCTAGCTCTTAGATGAATATGAGATTACCTCCAGGCACACAGTAAAAAATGAATGTTTTTAGACTACCCTAGAAGCAGACACATTCTGAGAAGCAGGTCTTTGTGACCTGGATTGATCTTGTTTTTATGTCTTTAGAGTTTTATTCCTAAATATGCTCTCTGGGTCGTTTCTGCTACCAGAATCGTTGTTGCTGGAAAAACTGTAGTAGCACAGCACTGATGTGCCAGTAGTTATCTATTGTTGTTGAAGTAAAGCTGCGTGATTACTCTCAGTTGTCTTAATCTATACACACAGACACAAACACACATCAAGATCTGCTGTTATTGTATGTGTGTAGCACCTGCCACTCTGCACATCCTTCCTAATGATCCTTAGAAACATCTCGGGTTACTTGACTGTAACCCTATTCCCTGAAAAAGCTGGAAAGAGATGCTGTGCTCAATAGCGCTAATGAGAACATTCTTTGTTCGACAAGTTGTGAAGCACGTGTGTCAAACACGCCAAGAATTGGCTTCAATAACCTCGGTAGGTGACGTCACATATTACACACACCTGAAGGTTATAAATAGACATGACAAGGAAACACCCTCAGGTTAATATTTGTCTGAAAGGATGTCTAGAAACGTTTACAGTGCGGCATTGAGGCGCAGCATCTCGTTCCTGCTTTTTCAGGGAACAGGGTTACAGTCAAATAACCCGAGACGCTCCCTTATCAAAAGCTACCCTCGATGCTGTGCTCAATAGCGCAAATGGGAACGAGAATCCCAACACCTCCGCACTGTAAGTGTCTGGACCCCCAGGGTTGTGTAGTGTGTGCGCACAAACATCGAAGATGTCTCAGACATGACTCTGGGATGTTGACTCGAGGACATGTTAGCCCGGAGTAGCATAGACATCCAAACTATAGAATCTGACAAATGTGTGCGGAGAGGACCAACCTGCCGCATCACACACTTGCTGCAAGGGCGCACCTCTTGCTAAAGCCATTGAAGATGCAACCCCCCTGGTTGAATGGGCCCTAACTCCTAGAGGCGAAGTTTGACCACGCGCCTCATAGGCTAGGACAATAGCATCCCTCACCCAATGTGAAATTGTTTGCCTGGTGGCAGCCGCCCCCCGGTTGCGGCCCCCATGGCATATGAAAAGTTGCTTTCCCACAGAAACCCCGTCAATCAAAACATGGCAAGCCGAAATAGCGGCCACACAGGTTCTGAGAGCACTAGGGCATGTGCCTGAGGACAATTTCTCTTGCAGGAACTCCAGTACTGAAGCAATTTGGAAGTGAGCTGGGTCTACATGGTGTGTCATGCACCAGCCCTCAAAAACACGCCATCTGAGGGCATAAGTTCTTCTAGTGGAGGGAGCCCTAGCATTTAGAATAGTTTCTATTACATTGGCTGAAAGGCCAGCATCTCTTAGTTGGTCCCCCTCAGGGGCCAGACGTGAAGGTTCCAGAGTTCGGGCCGGGGATGAAATACTGTCCCCTGTGCCTGAGAGAGAAGATCTCTCCTGACCGGAAACGTCCACGGCGAGCCATCGAGGAGGGATATTAGATCTGAGAACTATACTCTGGTCCGCCAACAGGGCGCTATCAGTAAGAGGCGAGACCCCTGTCGACGGACCTTGGCCAGGACTCCCGGGAGCAGAGCAATCGGAGGAAAGGCGTAAAGACGCAGTCTGGGCCAAGCATGGGCCATCACGTCCAGACCCAGGGGAGCTGGATGAGTCAGAGAGAAGTAGAGGGGACAATGTTCTGTCTCCTGTGTAGCAAAGAGGTCCACCTCTGCTTCGTAAAATCTTTTCCAGATCTGACTCACTAATTCGGGGTGGAGTTTCCATTCCCCGTGTGTCACAGATTGTCTGGACAGCAAGTCTGCTCCCACATTCATATGCCCAGGAATGAAAATCGCCCTGAGGGACAGTCCGCCCTGGCGATTTATGTAAGAGACTACTGATGTGTTGTTTCCCTGTACTAAGACATGGTAGCCTCTCAACTGCTGGAGGAAGTATTTCAGGGTCAGAAATACAGCCTTCATTTCGGGGCAATAGATGTGCCATTTGAGAAGATGACCTCTCCAGATCCCTTGGGCTGGACGGCCATTTAAGACCGCTCCCCAGCCCGTGAAGGAAGCGTCTGTCGTTAGCAACTTGCGACGACAACACGGACCTAGAGTGGGACCGAAAGTCAGAAACCGGGGTCTGAACCACATAGATAGGGTATGAAGCCCCTGGCGCGTAACCCTTATTTGCCTCTGGGGATTGGCCCTTGGATGAAATCCCCATGGCTCTGAGCCACAACTGAAACAATCTCATGTGCAGGAGGCCCAAAGGTATCACCGTGGATGCAGCTGCCATGAGACCTAAAACTTTCTGAAAGTAATGAACAGTGACTTTTTGGCCTAGCTTGATGTTTTTTAGCGTGTTTAGAATGGATTCAACACGTGGAGGAGACAGCTGTGCCCGCATTGTGATCGAGTCCCATACCACCCCCAAATACGCTGTCCTCTGAGCAGGTGAGAGAACGCTTTTCTTGGCGTTGGGTCTCAACCCCAGAGATTTGAGATGAGCTAGAACGACATCCCGATGTTGAATCGCTAGCTCCTGAGACTGAGCCAGAATCAGCCAGTCGTCTATATAGTTCAAAATGCGGATGCCCTGGAGTTGTAGCGGAGCCAGAGCTGCATCCATGCATTTCGTGTACGTGAGGGGTGACAAAGCTAGGCCGAATGGAAGAACCCGATACTGGTAAGCTTCGCCCCTGAAAGCGAACCTCAGGAACTTCCTGTGTTGTGGCAAGCTCTCAATGTGAAAATAAGCGTCCTTGAGATCGATAGTCACGAACCAATCGCCTGACTGGATCTGAGACACAATCATCTTGATTGTCAGCATTTTGAACTTGTATGTTCTGAGGTAGCGGTTCAACCCGTGAAGATCTAAAATCAGACGCAACCCCCCATCTTTCTTGGGAACAAGAAAATACCGGCTGTAATAGCCTGACTGTCTGTCTGGCAGGGGAACATGTTCTATGGCCCCTTTGTCCAGTAGAGTTTGCAATTCCTGTGTCAACAAATGCGCTCGTTCCGGTTTCACGGAAGTGGAGACCACGCCGTTGAAACGTGGAGGACGATACGCAAACTGAATCCTGTAGCCTTTCACTACAGTCCTTTCTACCCATGGGGAGATATTTGGCAGTAGCTTCCACGCTGCCAGCTTCTCCGAAAGAGAAAAAGAAAGAAAGCACTAATTTTGACACTTCGTTTTGTTGGGGGGATGTTAGATGTCCGGTGTCCTGAAATGTGGCAGGAGGCAACCGTGCATTTAACATTTCACTGGAGGCCGCTGCTCCCCGAAACACTAGTGGTGGCAGAGATAAAACAACAGGCCCTTGAGGGTGCCAGGAAGGAGTCTTTATTCTCTGTTGGAACCTTATGTGCCCCTCCCGGCCTCAGGAATTCTTTTTGCCGGAGATGATGCTCCGCAGCTCCGGTCTCTTAGAGGCGAGCTGAGAAGTGCGGCGAGCCGTTCCCCATTCTCTTCGAGGGGGGGCACGACTTGCCACACTCTCCTTATGGGCTTCTCGCCTCAGAGAAACCGAACTTGGTCGGGACTGGGTGGCCGACGGTCCCAACGCTTGAGCACGGCGGGGGAGGAACCTCACAAACGCTTCCTCATAGCGTTTCGCCTCCCGAGACCTAGTGGCGACAGTGTTGACGGCATCGCCAAATAGGCCGGAAGGAGAGACAGGGGCATCAAGAAGGAAAGCTCGATCCCTCTCCCTGATGCCCGTGAGATTCAGCCACAGATGTCTCTCTGTGGAGACCATAGCAGCCATAGAAAGGTCGTCTGCTTAGTCGCACTCAGAGACAGATCTGTGGCGTGGCGAAGTTCTAAAAACGCCTCTTCATCGATGGAGCCGCCTGTGCTCAAGTCTTCTAGCAGGTCAGCCTGTATGCCTGCAGAACCGCCATGGTGTGCAGGGCAGCACCAGCATGACCCTTGGCCTGAAAAGCTTTCCCCACCAGCGAAGATGTCATTCTGCACGGCTTGGTGGGGAGCATAGGCTTTTTAAGGGACGAAGTCCCAGGGGAGAGATAGCCCGCAAGCGTCTCTTCCACCTGGGGCATCATCATATAGCCCCGTGCCTTTGCATCGATGATATTTGAATAAATCGACGTCGACAGCACGAAAACACGGGCCGAATATGGCTTACTCCACGACCATACCAGCTCATCATGGAGATCATCGAAAAAGGGGAGAGACCGTTGCTGAGGTCCCTCCCCTTGGCCACCCGACAGAAATCTGTAGTCTAATTTTGGGGGTCTCTTGCTCCTGTGGCCAGTCTAGCTTTAGGTGATCGACTGCACGAGTTACCACCTCGAGTAGCTCCTCATATGCTCTATCATCGCGGGAGGAGCGCTCTGAGGTGGCACTTTCCATCTCCACAGAAGCAAGAGATGAAGTCTCCTCGGGCAGTTCAGAATTAGCGCTGGGGCATGCTTGAGAAACGGACGCAAGGGCTTCATGATCTGGCGAGAGTGCGAGAGAAAGGGACGGAGCATCCCACGCGCCTCAGCCAGATCGACATGCGACCCCCAGGATTTTAACGGGGGAGAAGGAGCTGGCTCGTAATTTTTGAAAAATGCGAGCCGCGCGCGAAGCACTTTTATAGACAATAGATCACAGTGCTCGCATTCTCCCTCGAGCCCAAGGGGAAGCATGCTCTACCCCCAAACACTCAAAACAGAATCTATAAGGAACAAAGAATATTCTAATTAGCACTATTGAGTGCAGCATCGAGAGTAGCTTTTGATAAGGGAACATCGTTGATGTTTATTTTTAACAAATTTCCTTCCCTTCTTATTCTAATGATTTATTTAGCATATCTCAGTACAGATTGTTGTGTGATGCTGTTAGGTTTACAAGCAGGTAGAGAAAAAAAAAAAGTATAATTGTAAGGGTCAGGGAGAAAGTGTAAAATGGTCAAGAAAACGTCTCAGGTTACGCATGGTTCCTCGAGGGAATGAGACGCTGTGTCGGAGAACGCTTTGGGAACGCCTTCAGCGTGACTGGCATCTACTATCCACCGACTGAGGGACTGTTTAGTAGTGGGCAGACTTCTTTTAGGGGGACCATAGCAAATGAACAACTGTTCCGCCTATCTCCACAGGGCAGCTCTGTGGACGTATATGGACAATTAAGCTTCTTCTGGTCTGGCTCCCTGAAGTGGGGGAGGACTGAAGGCCTGGAGTACGACAGGCCGTGGTGTAGAAGAGGGGACCTTAGTAAATATACCCCACTCAAGGGTAAAGAATGCTTTGGCCAGACCGGGCGCAAAGTCTATCAAGATGGGGCCACAGACAGGGCCTGTAGGTCCCCAACTCTCTTAAGAGAAGATACCGCCAGCAGAAAAGCAGTCTTTATAGTTTACATTTTATGCACTTAGCAGACGCTTTTATCCAAAGTGACTTACAGTGCATTCAGGCTAACATTTTTACCTAGCGTGTTCCCTGGGAATCGAACCCACAACCTTTTGCGCTGATAACGCAATGCTCTACCACTGAGCCACAGGAACACAGTGGTTATGAGGTGAGGTGAGGTGGTTATCGGAGATCTCCTTGATAGGCTCCTAGTGAGGTGGTTATCGGAGACGTGATAGGCTCCTTGATAGGCTCGAAGGGAGGCCTACAGAGAGCTTCCAGCACCACAGCCAGGTCCCACGTGGGGACACAAGTACATACCGGAGGCCTCAGCACACTGCGCAGGAAACGTGTAACCAGGTGGTGTCTGCCCACTGACTGGCCACCGAGAGGGGCATGGTAGGCTGTAATGGCCGCCACGTAGACCTTCAGGGTGGAGTGGGTCAACCCTGTGGAGAAACGGGCCTGCATGAACTCCAGCACTGTACCAACTGGGCAGTTAACTGGGTCGAGCTGGCGGTCTCCGCACCAAGAATTGAAAAGCTTCCAGTTCAAGGCGTACAGTTTCCTCGTTGAGGGAGCTCTGGATTGGAGGATGGTCTCAACAACCTCGGTTGAGAGACCGGAAGCTACGAGTTGTGCCACCTCAGATGCCACACCCATAACTTCCACAGCTCTGGGCGGGTGTGGACTATAGTGCCGTCTGTCTGTGAGAGGAGATCCCTCCTGACGGGAATCTCCAATGAAGATCCATTGAGGAGGGAAATCAGGTCCGAGAACCATAGCCCAGAATGGGGCTACTAGCAGCAGCCGGACCCCGTCCCGGCGCACTCTCTCCAGAACTCCTGGGAGCAAAGCGATTGGGGGGAAAAGCGTACAAATGAAGCCTCGGCCACATCTGTACCATGGCATCCAGCCCCAGTGGAGCTGGATGAGTCAGAGAGAGCCAGAGGGGACAGTGCGATGTCTTTTGAGTCGCAAACAGGTCCACCTGAGCCTGGCCAAAAACTCTCCAAATCTTCTTCACCTCCTCGGTGTGAAGCCGCCATTCCCCGGGCCTCGGCCCCTGCCTCGAAAGGATGTCTGCTCCTAAATTGAGATGCCCAGGAATGTGAACTGCTCTCAGCTAGAGGAGTTCGTCCTGAGACCACACAAGGATCTGGTATGCTAGTCTGTACAAATGGCGTGATCGCAGACCTCCATGATGGTTGATGTAAGAGACCACCATTGTGTTGTTGGTGCGCTCCGACACATGGTGACCTCTTAGGTCTGGGAGAAAGTAATGTAGTGCTCAAAGCACGGCCAGCTCTCCAGGCAGCTAATATGCCATGTCAGATGGCGACCACTCCACAGACTGCGAGCAGGGTGGCCACTCATGACTGCACCCCAGGCATTGAGGGATGCATCCATCGCTAGTGTTACATGGTGACAAGGAGCTCCCAGCACCAGGCCCTGAGACAAGAACCAAGGCTTTCTCCACATGTCCAAGGCACGTAGGCAGCGCCACATGACCTTGATCATGCGAAGTGGGTTTCCCCCTTTGGGGAGAACCCCTTGGTCGTGAGCCACCACTGTAGGGGTCTCATGTACAGCAGGCCAAGAGGTATCATGTTGGACGCAGATGCCATCAGACCCAGCAGTCTTTGAAACTGCTTGACAGTGAGTGACCGGCCTTCTCTCACTCTCACGACTGCGGCGAGGATCGACTTGATCCGAGCAGGTGACATCCGTGCCTGCATCGTGGTCGAATCCCACATCACGCCTAAATAAGTGATGCACTGTAATGGAGAAAGCACACTTTTCTTGGCATTTAGTCTTAACACCAGCTCTTTCATATGGGTGAGAACGACATCTTGATGTCGAACCACCATCTGCTCTGATTGAGGTAAAATCAACCAATCGTCGAAATAGGTCAGTATGTGGATGCCCTGGAGTCGCAGTGGAGCCAGAGCTGCATCCACAAACTTCGTGAAAGTGTGGTGTGAGTGTGCAAGGGCGAAGGGAAGGACCCGATATTGGTATGCTTTGCCCCCAAAAGCGAACTTCAGGAAATTCCTGTGAGGGGGAAGGATGGAGACATGGAAGTGTGCTTCTTTTAGATCGATTATGGAAAAACCAGTCCTCGGACCTGATCTGAGACATGACCTGTTTGAGAGTGAGCATCCTGAACTTCAGTCGCTTGACTGAACGATTCAACTGATGCAGATCTAAAATGGGATGCAATCCTCCATCCTTCTTTGGAACTATGAAGTACCGGCTGTAGAACCTGGACTCTCTGTCATGAGGAGGGACCACCTCAACGGCCTCCTTCCTCAGGAGAGCGTTTACTTCCTGTTCCATGACCAGAGCCTGCTCGGGACCCACCAGAGTGGGAATTACCCCGTTGAAATGAGGTGGAGGAGAACCAGACTGGATTCTGTAGCCTTTCTCTACAGTGTGCAGGACCCATTGAGACACATTTGGCAGTTTCCACGCTGCCAAATAGTCTACTAAGGGAATCAGCCTCTCAAGACTGACCTCTGGTGTAATCAGAGCAGCTAGTTCGGTGCCTTGTAACTAACTGTTCTAGAGACCTCCGCGGAGGTGGCGAGCCTCTCAGCACCGCTATGTTTCCGGGAGGTAACTGAGAGGGGTGCTCGCAGGAGAACACTGCACCCTGTAACTCCGGCAGGGTTGGCAAGACGATCTCCTGAGCCCACTGAGGTAAGACAGACACCGTGTAATGCGGTGTAACCCGCTGCCAGTGGTGTCAGGGCTTTTTGGCCAAGGACCTCTTAGCTTTAAGGACGGTCCACAGATCCGGCTTAGGCTTAGAGACCCCCGACCCAGAGCGCCAATTTGACCCACAGTCCCGAGATGGGGGAGCACATGAGGCGATGCTCTTTTTTTTGCCTCCCTGTATGAGGAGCTGGTACTCGGTGGAGGCTGCCCCCGCCCGGCAGTCTCTGGAATTAGAGGCATCACCTTATAACTGTGCTCACTCATCCCCGCTACGTTGCTATAGTGATCTGAAGTGAATGAAGAGGCGGACCGAGAATGGCTTTGCCCACAATTTGCAAAAGTTCCTCATACTGGGGCGACTGAGGGGGCGAATCCTCATCGACGCCCACCACATCAACCTCTTTGGAGGAAGACAGGTGAAGTGACGAGCCTGCTCCCAGGGGGGAAGTAGCACCGGAGCACGCTTCCAATCCCTGAGAATGGGCACTGGATCTGGCAGGTGAGGAAGAAGATAGGGACTCGCCCATCTCCATTACCTCTGCCAGATCCAACTGCAAACCCTACAAGCGAGACCGCCGCTCCGCCTCGGCAGAAGTGGGACCAGCGCTGCGGGGAACACCAGCGAAGGTTCCCTCGGCAAAGAGAGCCTTCCTAGAGTGGAGGACATGCAGGGGAAGCCACTCGCAGTGTGGGCACTCCCTCGAGAGCTGACTCTGCATGCTCCGCTCTGAGGCAGACAATGCACAAACTGTGTATCCCCACCCGTAATGTAATGCGGGCAGGGAGGAACACACAGCTTGAAATGCTGCCTGCCCTCACCCAGTTTGTGCTTGGTCATTTGTAGTGCTTCGGACATTATTTCAATTTCAATTTATTTGGAGGGACGAACAACACTAAATAAGACTCACAAACGAAATGGTACAGACACACACACAGAGCACTTGCTGAAAGACAGAAGGCTAAATGCCGGTTTCACCGCACGTGCTTTTAAGCTTCCTGGTCTCTGACGTCACCCGCCTATGACGTCTCGCCCATCCATTGGTCTGATTACACACATGATTCAGACTCGGTCAAGCTGAAGGCGTTCCCAAAGAGTTCTCCGACGCAGCTCGAGTTCCTGAAGAGGAACTCAAATATAACTGCTTTTAACTATACAATGAATGAACAATAACTGGTCTGGACATATCAGAAACCAAACAAAGTGTGGTTATCAAATTCCTGCATTTTTCCAAGATATAGTCTCCTTCAGATGTAAGAGTGACCCCATCCACAGACAGACAGGAGTCAAAATCCCCTTGTTAAGTTCATAGATTGCCATACAGATAAAGGGACTTTCAGTCTGAGAGGGCAAAATTCTTTGCCAGATGCTTAGATCTAAGTGGTGAAAGACAAAGCCAACACTCCAGTTTAAAGATTTTAAAGATAATCTTAAATATTTATTAACCCCTTTTGGCTTCCTGACATTTATATGGACATCAAAGAAGTCAGTCTCCAAGCACAGACAGTGGAATAGAATCACAACTGATCTACCAGTGAATTTCCCTCAGGTTATTCTGTCTGATGAAATTAATTCAGTATCTTAGAATTCAATGGTTGATGTGGTTGTCACTCATTGTAGGGGTTTACGTTGTTCTTGTAAACAACGTGGGATAAAATTTGCTGTTTCAAATCTGCAGATCTTTTGAAACAGGCGTTCTTTGTCAGTTCTTGTCAATGGAAAGATGGAAACAGGGCTGTGTTATATGACTGGGATAACTGAAAGCTTACCTTTGCAGATGCAAAGGTCTCTTGAGAAGACCTAGTCTGTGTTTTCTTTTTGACAAGCTGTAATCAGTTTCACCAGAACCACAGTTTGCAGATGGCACTTATATGAAGTTCACTTGGGAGGGAGCCAAACAATATCTTTTCTCCAGTAAAAGGGATTGATGAAAATGTTCTGGGAACTTTTTTTAGGAGCATATAACCTCAAACTAATTGCAAAACCTTGAAATGTGCTCAAAAGAACAAAAAGGCTTTTAAATGCAATAAGAGGGCAGAATTACAACTACCTTAGAAGTTCCTATGGAGTACCAGGATCTATCCAACAGATGATGAACCAAATGTGCAATTTTCATTAGATGACTGGAGCATTAGATTAGATTTTTTTTTGTCTGTTGTTTGTTCAGCTTCCTGTTGTGATGCCCTTGCCTCTTTGTACCATGTTCTCTGTCATCTTCAGTCCTGTCCCTGTGTGAACTATTGTGAGTTTAAAAATATCTAGTCTTCTTTACAGCACCCTCTCTACATGCTGTGACAGTATACAGAGTCAAAGGAGTTTCTGAATTGGATTTAAATTGACTTGTACGATGATGAGTGTTAATTAAAAAGAGCTCAGAGACCTCAAAATGTATAACACGGATTTGAGAGCTCAAATTCATCCAGCTAAGGCTCAAGAGTTATTGAGCACTAAATTTTATAAATATCTTATTCATTCCAAAGTTAAACTTGTTGAACTTTTTTCCCCCCACTGAAGGCCCTTCTTCTCAGCAGGAGGCGGCTGTAATGTCTGCTGCCCACAGAGTTGTGCTGAGAGGGCTGTTTTGCCCAGAGCGCTTCGTATTCATAGGTCAAAGGTTGCCATCATTAAAAGTGCCATCACAGAGTTTTGATCTCCTGCGTTCCCCTTTGCCTTGGCTCCTTAATTGAGATTTTTGTCCTCGTTATCCACCCAAGCTGGGCCCTAATGTCTATACGTAGATGTGTCTCAAAAGCAGACAAACTACTGCTATGAATGCATACCGTGAAAAAGGATAATTTTACTCAAATTTTGTGGCCACTCTCCAATTTTTGTATACTTAAAAGCATTGGCTGAAGTTTGGATGAAGAAAGTTCTAGAAAATCAGAGCTGCAGAGGTCCAGCTTTATTTTGGACCCCATTTACATGTATTGTACACTTAAAAATATAGGCTCTTTATTGGCTTTGATGGTTCCATGAAGATCCTTTAACATCAGTAGAACTCTTTATTAAAATGTTCTTAAGAAAAAACAGTTGTTTGAAGAACTGTTCCCTGAAAGGTTCTTTAGGGAACTAAAAACGATTATTTTATGGCGTCACTGAACCCCCCCCCCCCCCTCTTTTTTTTGAAAACCTTTATTTTTAAGAGTGTATGGAGAAAAAAACAAACTTAGGTGAACTGTCACTTTAAATTCTTACATTTGGTCCCTGCATTCCTGAATATTTGTTCAAATTCATGAGAAGACAAATCAGTGGTGGTAATTATGATTTAATTTTCATTATTATTATTATCTTAGATTCAGTCTGTGATTGTGTAGAACTAAAATTGTCACTCTTGCCAAAATGAGAAAATATTCAGACTCAAATGTCACAATAATACAACATAATGCCTGTGTGTTTATAGGTATTTGAATTATAGATTTGATTTCATGCTTGAGAGTATCAATTATAAGGAGATGAAAAGAAAGATTGTTGATGGTCTTGGAATATTTCAGACCCCCATTCATTTACTGTAATATGGCTATATTGGATAAAATAATAGATGTAATTATCTGACAGCAATTGAAAATGATTTATTTTTTTTATCTTGAATTTATGTAAATGATTCATTAAGATTTAGCACTAGCAATTATTTGCTCTCCCAAATAGCCTTCCCCTGTTCTGTATTAGTCTATCATTGTACTGCCATTGACAAAACTCATCTCTCAAAAGGGCTTTATGAGATCCACTCTATAAGCTTCATCCTGTGATATTCAGTTAGCTGACACTTTTTCGTCTAAATTCTTCTCTTGTATTTTCCTGTTCATCTATAATTATCTTTAACCTTTTTTAATGGTTACTCTCTGTAATTTTAAAGCAAATTGTTCATTTTTTTTAAATGTCTACTCAGATATATTTATAAATGTGTTTTTTTTTCTTCCTAGGCTGTTCTGGTTTATATGTGGAAATATACAGGTATGTATAATGTGTGTATAATGTGTGTGTTGTAACGAGTCGGCTGCCTCTCCCCTAATTATCATCGTCACCCCGTCCCTTAATCGCCGCCCTTTGCCAGGCTCCCGACAGGAGTGGGTGCGTAAAAGAGGAGAAGCGATGTAAGAGCCAGGGCTGGTGGCGTGTGATGGGGCACACCTGACTCAAATGGAGCCCCATCACCACTGCTGTTTAAATGCGCGCCTCTACTCAAGAGACCAGTCTCTTCCCTGTGCATGCACACTGGTGTCCTCGTCGGTCCAGGAAGGGTGCATAGAGGAACTCCCACGCCACCAGTGACGTGAGCTGCCGGACCCACGGTAGAGAACCACACCCGTTACACGGCCTTCGGGCAAGGATGCCAGGCCGTCTAGTCCCTTCAAGCACCGCGGCCAGCAAGATGAATGCAGCCGCTGGAAGAAGCCACCACGCCTCGTGCCCCGGACCTAAGAGGGAACCGCGTGCAGCTGCCGGACTCTGCCCCTTACTAGGACCCTACCTTCCTGAACACTACCTGTCCTTCACATACCCCGCAGCACGAAGAGGACACCAGATTCCCTGTTTATTTTGGACACTCTTCCCCTTTGGACACTTTTATTCCCTGTTTTTTGTTAATAATCCACCCACTGTCTCTGTCGTTTGCTCCTCCAGCCACAGTAGTGGAGAATGTGGGCAAGGCAGAGCCTAGACGGGACAGTTGGGCAACACCTGGTGACGTCATTCCCTCTCGCTCACAAAAGTTCACGAAAACCCGGACTGGTATGGAGGAACGACAGAGACGGCCTCTCAGCCACAAAAGGGGTAAGTGACGTCTCTTGTATTGTCATTTGCCCTGTGGTTGGTTGAGGCTGTCGACTAAAACCAGGTTTCTCTGTCCCTGTTCTGGCGTGGTGCGAGAGGGAGTACTGCCCGGAGAGGAATCCCGCCCCGCCCACTCCAACTGTTTGGAGCCTGGTTGAGGAAGGTAGCACTCCCGTGTGGGCGGCGCCCTGATGATGGGGATGTCGCTTGGATGTGACGAGTCAGCTGCTTCCCCCCTAATTATCATCATCACCCCGTCCTTTAATCGCCACCCTTGGCCAGGCTCCCGACAGGAGTGGGTGTGTGAGAGAGGAGGGGCGCTGTAAGAGCCAGGGCTGGTGGCGTGTGATGGGGCACACCTGATGCAAATGGAGCCCCATCACCGCCACTGTTTAAATGCAGAGCGCGCCTCTCCTCGAGAGACAGGTCTATTCCCCATGCATGCACACTGGTGTCCTTGTGGGTCCAGGAAGGGTGCGTAGAGGGACTCCCGCGCCGCCAGAGACGTAAGCTGCCGGACCCGCAAGCTGCCGAACCCACGGTCCGGACAAGAACCGCACCCATTACACGGCCGTCGGGCCAGGATGCGAAGCCATCTAGTCCCTTCAAGCACCGCGGCCAGCAAGATGGATGCAGCCGCTAGAAGAAGCCACCATGCCTCGCGCCCTGGATCTAAGAGGGAACCGTGTGTGGCCACTGGACTCTGCCCCTTACCAGGACCCTTCCTTCCTGAACACTACCTGCCCTTCACATACCCCGCAGCACGACGAGGACACCAGATTCCCTGTTTATTTTGGACACTCTTCCCCTTTTGGACACTTATTCCCTGATTTTGTTAATAAAAGCCTCTCAGAGGCCTGACTTCACACCCACTGTGTCTGTCGTTTGCTCCTCCCACCACAGTTTTCTTTTTTTCTAATATTTTTCTGTTTTATTTTATTATTATTATGTTGTTTCAAACATGTATGTCTAACATTCTTCTCAGCAGAAGCTTTACTCTTTCCCCCCCATTAAAATAATTTTTTAAACCCAGATTGTGCTTTCTGTCGCACATTAAAGTATCTGAAGTTTGCAGACTTTTGACATTTTTGGTGGTGCAGGATAAATGTCGCTTCAGCAACATTTCCCTAATGATACTTCAGTTTGTAGACAAGGAAATTAAGCAGTTTAGCTTCCACCAACAGCTGATGTCAATTAAATTAATAAATGAAAGTTGTTAAATAGCCTAAATCATCAAGTGAAAGCAATGCAAATTTTGCTGTATATTAATGAGTTAAGTTGCATAGACATAGTTGATGAGTTTTATTCATTTGAAGGATCAATATCGAAACAATTAGTCATTAGTTCAGAGACCTGCTTTATTTTTGGCAATGAACATATCTTTAACTGATAGATGGCTTTAGCTCACATTCTGTTTTGAATAATGAAGTTTTCTGATGTTTCTAATCATTTTTTAATGCTGTGCTTTAGTTATTTGAATTGAACTGCTTCTCTTGAATATGTATGATGACTATACTTTTTTTTTTTTTGTAATTAAGGGCTTTTAAAAAGCATTTGTTATGTTAATGCACCAGTTTGCCATAACTACACACTGATGTAACATGTTATTAGTACTATTAACAACCACAACTGTGTGTGGATTGTCAGTGCAGTAAAAGAGCTCATTAGCACGATACGTCTGTTTGGGTCACTGACTGTAACCCTTATCAGAAGGAGAGACAGTCAGCCGAAATTTAGATTTTGTGTTTTTCTTCCCACTTAAAATTTCAGGTTCAGTTGTTTATTAATAACCCTTGTACTTTTTTAATTAAACAACACTGGATGTTTTGTGCATTTGGAATTTTTTTTAAACTATAATGTTTGTGAGAAGCAAAATTCATAGTCATTTAAAGTATCACTCTCCTCAACATGCTGCAAAGTGAACACTGCTTGTCACAATCTTCAACTTTTTCAATTCCACCACTCAAGCAAAGAACAGTTTTACCTTCCCATAAGTAAATCCCTATTGGGAGAGTATCATTTGAAAGCAATCGTCTAAGAGATATTCTTTTCCCCATTTTCTGTGAGGACAATGAAAAATTCCTGCAAACTCAACAATTTCTGCTTGAAAAGAAAACGATCAGGCGTAATGAAAGGATATAAAACATGCCAGGAAGAGGGTGTTATTTAAATAACAGGTGCTGTCGAAGCAATCTGTTTCATTAAAGTGATGGTTCAGCCAAAAATAAAAATTCTGTCATCTAAAAAATTCATATGGGTTTGGAACATTGTGAGGCTGACTAAATGAGCATTTTCATTTTGGGCAGAACTGTCCCTTTAAGTCACGTTATATCAGAGCTCCTCTCTCTGGATAAGCACTATGGCATTTGGCTTGAGCCATCTAGTGCAAATGTCAGAATTCTCCATCAAGAAGTATCTAATTGATTTGTGTTTGCAGACCCCTTGTGGCACCTGTTGAAAAGGGCAGAGAAGAGAAGGAAAAAGTCTCTGGCCTTTAGCACACAGGACAAGAGCAGCACCCACTCACAAATTCAGAAATACAATGCAAACAGCTCAACTAGCAGATAGCAGTTGGCACTCTCCCATTCCTTTTGTTTCGACCATTAGAGGAAAACATTTCATGATTTGTATTTTTTTTGGAATTATTATGTATAATGTATTTGACAGATTGATATATAGATATAGATGTATACATATATATTTTTTACGAAGTCTACTGAATTGATATTTAGGTTGTGATTATGCCCATTCTCATGAAATCTTAAAGGGATAGTTCACCCAAAAATGAAAATACTCACCCTCAAGCCATTCTAGGTGTTTATGACTTTCTTTTTTTTTTTTTCAGATGAATTCAATTGGAGTTATAATAAACATGTCCTGGCTCTTCAATGCTTTATAATGGCAATGAATGGGTGATATTCAATAGTCCAACAGATGTCCAATAAACTTCGTCAATCCATTATAAAATTAAAAATAAAAATAAAAGTGTTCCACATGGCTCCTTTTCACTCCATATTTGTCCTTTCTCAGTGTATCTTACACTACGCCTATGTCCTATGTCATCCGCTGGAACAGATAAGTGCTCTCGTGTGCATATGTCAGTTAGCGAAAACTAGTCATTAAGGTTCATAAAGTTTTACATATGGATATTTTTCTTACACAAATGCATCGTTTCACTTCAGAAGGCCTTTATTAACCCTCCTAAGCTGTGGGGTACATTTTATGATGGACGGATGCACTTTATTAGACTTCAAAATCTCAAAACACTCATTAACTGCAATTATAAAGCTTGGAACAGCCAGGACTCCAGTTGTATTCATCTGAAAGAAGAAAGTCATATACACCGATGACTTGAGGGAGAGTAATTTTCATTTTTGGATGATATATCCCTTTAAAAAGTCAAAGCCTAGATTGACTTTAAATAAGAATATATTTGTTTTAGGTAGCCTATAGTCTGCATTATAGGACAGTCATTTTTTTATTTTTTTATTTTATATACAATCCATTATTCAATCAAATGAAGGAAAGACCACGTGACTGTGACTGTACTCGGGATATAATTATGCAGGGATGCAATAAGGGGATGTATTTATGCAGCTATATGTCATGATAATATTTTGCTATATACTTATCCATGTGGATTAATACTTACTTTGAAAATTTCTGCTAATAAGCCTTCAGTGTTCTGCACAAAGTTGAAGCTTGAATTAAAGTTACTCCATTGACATATTTATATAACGCATGAATATATATCAAATTTTAATGCATTGACCAGGCTTGTACAGCTGAGGTATCTGACCAAAGTGGAAAACTCAAACAGTGTTCACTAGACTTGATAAGTCAGTAATGAATAGTATTGTATTGCTGAGTTTTTTGTTGAAAATGTGAGTTAAATAAGAAGTTCATCTACTAGAAAAACTCTATATAACAGTGTTATATTTAAGTGATTCTGCAAAATCTAAATCAAATGTTTACTCTGTTGAGCAAGCAAATGTTTTTGCCAAAATTATGATTTTCATCACTGCCTTCATTTCATCATCCCTACCCTGTTTTTAATATTGCACAGCCAGTCATATTTAATGAGCCAGAATAACCAGTACTCTTCCTTTCTACTCTCAATGTTTATTTATCTGGCTTTGAATTATTAATCACTCTATGGAGGTTCAGCTTTGAAGTTCGGTAACATTTTCATAGTCATTAAGTAAAGTGTTGCTCCCACTAGTCACAGAACTGTACAGGGTAAACACAAACTCGAAGTAACTCGAAGTAACAAAGCAACAACCAATTTAAGATTGAGAAACAGATTTTATTTATTACAATTTATTTGGTCTTAAATTTATTTTTCAATTTATTACTATTATTTTTATTATTTGCATCCCTATTACACCTGATGAAGCTGTTTTCAAACAACAGATTGTATTCTTCAAACCACTTGAAAAATCCTGGTTTACTAGACTAATTATTCATTATTGGGAATGTTGCTGACTAGCTGTTAGAAGCCTTTTTTTTTCTTTTTTTTTTTTTGTGAGGCTGATATCAGTTGATATGAAAAGCTCTTATCTCTTTTTATTGTGTTATGACACTGTGCGTTTGGCTCTGGATGGAGGGGCTTATTGTGACCAAGGACTATATGAAACCTGAACCCGATCGCAGACATACCAGTGAGACCTGCTTTGCTTTCTCCAGGTGAATGCTTGAGTCTTTCCTTCTGTGTACACTTTTGCCCAGAAATCAGTTTTACAAATGGCATTCATTGAGTACATGAGATTTGCAGCTTTTCCATGAAGTCGAAACCTCAGAGCGGCAGAAGTAATCCCTATTTCTGAGGGAAGGAATAAGCTCCGTTTTCTGAACACCTGCTGCAGCCTTTTGGTTTTAAACACTTCTCAGGAGATTCAGGGGATGTGGGGAGAAGACAAAATATATAGATGTTAATATAAAGGTAACCCTGAACATTCTTGTTGGATATCAGTACAGAAACACCAGGAGCGTCTCCTAGGAAGCCAAAAATGCCAGTGCTTCTTCAGAAATTTAGATGAGAAAATAAGTAACTGTTCAAAAATGAAAGTAAACAAATACTACTGAATATGAGATCCACTCATGTGTAAATCACTTATTTTTCTAAAGCCACGCATTGTAACAGTGACACAAGCTAGTTTGAATGAAGCTGCATGTTTTTTTGTGATGCTGTTTTAGTGCCACAAAGTAAAAATAAAATAAATAAAATAAAATAAAATAAAATAAAATAAAATAAAATAAAATAATAAAATAAAATAAAATAATATAATAAAATAAAATAAAATAAAATAAAATAAAATAAAATAAAATAAAATAAAATAAAATAGTAATAAGTGCAATAAGTTGCCCTTTATTGATTTGGTTTTCCTTGGTTGTTTAATTCAAGCATTTTATACTATTCATTTTGTGGTTATTGTTGATAAAGGAATAGTTCACCGAAAATTGAAAATTTGCTGAAAAATTACTCTGGCCAACTAAGATGTAGAGGGATGTGTTTCTTAATCAGAACAGATTTGGAAGCGATATTATAGATAGAGAATACTTTTTTAGCCAGAGACAACTGTTTGAAGTTAATTGATGGACTGGAGTTGTGTGGATTACTTGTGGATTATTCTGATGTTTTATCAGCTGTTTGGACTCTCATTCAGCACTCCATTGGTGAGCAAGTGATGTAATGCTAAATTTCTCCCAATCTGTTCTGATGAAGAAACAAACTCATCTACATGTTGAACGGCCTGAGGGTGAGTAAATGTTCAACAAATTTCCATTTTAACTATGGAGTCTTTCAGATGGTCTCTGTCAAGTATACTGGCCTTCCAAAGATCAGATTCAGTGACGCCTACTGAAATTGGCACTAATTGAAGAGAAACACCCTCTAGCCATTGTAATATAGTCAATAAACGATGTAATCTTTATTAATCTGGAAAGTGTAGGTGCTTAAATGATTTGACTGATTTGAAAATATAAGCATTATTTTATAAATTATATATAATAGGTAATTATATAAATTGCCTATTTTTTACTGGGGCTCATGAATGCGACAGTGTCACAAAATGTACATTTAAAGTATGCATTGGCAGATACTTTTATCCAAAGCACCTGACATTTTAGCAGTAAACGTGCTTCCTGGAACTAAAACTTGCTGTTAGCTTCAAGTACTACAGGTGGAACTGAAAGAGTCAAACTAGCGTAAATTACAGATGAAACGACTCACCTCTTTACCTTATGGGCCAATCAGTGAGCTGGATTTAGCAACCACTCTGCATGTTTAAATTGAAGCTGCAGCTTGTGTAAATTTTCTGAAGAAAAAAAATTGTCCCAAAACACAGAGGTCCATCATAGAAACTGACATGCACAAAAAAAAAAAAAAAAAAAAAAACACAAGAAGAAACATTAAATACAACCTTTAATTGAAGGACAGGAGCTTTTTTCTCACCTAAGTCTAAAAATAAAATCTGCTCTGTTGCCAACATCTCTTCTGTGAAATCTACAGTAGCCGTTACACTGCCGATCACATCTCTAGCTGCCCACACATCACATCTGTTAAAGTGAACCCAGTGCAGTGCTCACTTGTGAAAAAAATGTTAGAGAAATATATTCTTCTTCAGCTCTCCCATTAAGTTACTGCATGTCTTCCGTAAACCCATGGAGTGTGGAGGCGTTTGTTGCACTTTATCGAGAGACAGAGACCAGAAATGAGTCGAGAGTTGAAATTAAGAGCGTTGGAGTTCGCAAGCTGTTTTAAAGTATAATCTCAGCAGACGAGGACGCAGAGATGGATAAAACTTCTGTTAGAGCTCTCAGCGCTCAAATAGGAGCCTCTCTGATGTTGGATGAGATATGGTGTTAGATATGATGTTAGTGGACTGTGAAATGTACTGAAATGCATCTGACTCACTGTCTTATTCCTTAGCATCAGCTCAAATATTTTCAGAGTTATTAAAACATCTACTTAATTATAAATTAGAGTTTATGTATCTGTCTGTCTGTCTGTCTATCGTCTGATAATATTTATCTATCATTCTAACTAGCATTTGTTATATCATTTGTTTGTTTGTTTTTTCTGTCTATCTGTCATTTGTTCTATTGTTTTTTTTGTCCATCATTTGTTTTCCTGTTGTCTATCTATCATTCTTTCGATCGTCTATCTGTCTATCGATTCTGTCTATCTGTCTTTATGTAAGGGCTTCACATTTCAGTTTTTTTCTTTTTGTCAGTATTTCCTGATGCAAACTATGGCAAGGATTAAGTATATAGTATTACAGTACAGTGCACATTGTTTGATTGCATACTTGTCTGTCTTCAAACAGCCATCGTAAGCTCAGATTTGAGAACATGGTCCACAATAATGGTTTTTATTTAATCAAAAACGTGTACGTCCATGTTCTTTTCTACCTCTTCCTCTGTTATGTCTCCCTACCCTTTTTGAGAATTTCAGTTGTGATCTGAGATATGCATCAACGTGACTAAACTTTTAGCAAAACTTTCAAACAGCGCTTGTTGTGATTCAAATTCAGTGACTAAGGCAGTCTTAATTAATTTGCACATGGTGCACAACCTCCTTGCTACATAATTTTTTTAAGAGCACTAGAACAGCAGTTCTGCTTTACCTGAGACAGAAATCCACAGAAAAATGTAGCGTAGGGTTGTTGATCTTTGTGCCAGGGCCGGTGAGGAAAAGCTCCATAAGGTGTAAGGTGGCATCGAGGGCATAGAGAGGGCGAGAGAGAGAGGCAGAGTGGGGTGCCCTCACAGCCATATGGGCCCCACCACCACCGGACCCGACCTGCGGCCGTCCTCGGGACAGATATCCAGCCAAAGAGAGGAACCATCTGTGCTCAATGCCCTCCATGCCGAAGGGTCATCAGCTCAAACTGAGTGTATGGAAACGCCAAGACTTTCTCGCTCTCTGTCTCCCTCACTATCATTTCCTCTGTTTACCCTACAATGTGGCAATGACACAAACTTTCAGCTGAACTTAAAGTCCTTGAAATGGTCTGGACGGGAGGTAGTGTCCGAATCAGATCACTGAGTATGCTGATCATTTAACAATGCCATTGATAGACGCAGAGAAAAGTCCTTTGTGGGAAGTCCACACTGATTCAATTACAACAGCATCAAAGTCACCAGTCACAAGTTCATTTTCACAAAACCATGCGCCCTGTTTATTTTCACAGATGGTGTGATGCCACGCCATCCCTTGGGCCTCTTATTGTGCATCTTATAATGTGGTTCCGAACATGTGCCGTCCTACAAAGGTCTTAGGGATGAATGCACTGAGCAGAGTCTGCAAAATCAAAAACTGTTTTACATGCTGAGTGCAAGCGGTCAGGTCTGCCGAAGTGTCACAGAGGAAAGGACACCAGCCGAAAGGAAATGAAACGACATGACTCATCCGAAAGGCATAAAAAAGAATAGGCAGTCTATATCATCTTTGGGATTGAATATAGGATTGTTGTTCAAAGGAACATTTGTTTAGTTACTAGCAATTAAAGGAAAACAAACACCACAGTAAACTCCATCCCTCAGGTCTCTTCACATTATACTTTTGGGACTAATGTAGTACGATTGCATCATCGTTGTTAGCTTACTCTAATGCAGAAGTCTTAATACTTAAGTCAATGTCTGCAAGGGAGTGGGGGGGGGTGTTAATTTAACTCTTGTGCTAAAAATTTGGTGTTCTCAGCCAAAATGATAAATGTCACATATGCTTGAAATTGAATCCAATATTTGGTGATAATATAGCATAAAGACTGATTTACAAGCAGTTTTTTAAAGGCTGGCCATTTGTGTCCATGAACACCATGAGTGCAAGAAGGTGGGAAAGAAACATAAAAAATAACAAAAATTAGAAAAAATTTTTGGGGGAAGTTGTTATACAATGCGTAAAAATATATTTTTAGTCCTGTGTGATAACATTAGCATTTTCTGGAAAAGGAAAATCCTTTCTGAATCAAAGTGACAGAATTTAAATTAAATTAAATTTAAATTACTCAATCATAATCAGGACAATTTTATTCTATTAATAGCCATAATATTATATTTAAAGTGTATGCATCTAACTATAGCGATGGTGGATCAGTGGAAAAAAAAGCAGTGTCAACAATGTAAATATTTTCCAGATATGATGTTACACTTTTGCAATTATTTTATGCTTAATTTATAGTTATGTTAGTACATCACCGATAGCTGCACTTACTAATTTATCATTGGTTGTTTGCAGTAAGTCCATGGGGTTAACATGACATGCACCTTTTCAAAATCGGAAAACCACTCGACCAAACTCAGGTGTGAAGGCCAAAACACACACAAAAAAAGCAGCTGGTTGAATCAAATCCGAGCAAAGAACTATATTCTTTAAACTTTTGCCAGAAGATTGACAGTGAAAAGCCAACCAAAGCATATTTTTTTCTTTGGTTGAGCAGCAAAGAACCCGACAGTAAGTACTTATTCAAAGATGGAGGCCGAGGTCTAATAGAGAGGCTGAGAGCAGAAGAGATCTCAGAACTGCTTGTGCTCTTATTATATCTGTCCATGGCAAGCAAACACACACAAGGAAGAATAGAAGCAAGCAAAGCCTTTTTGTCATCAGATAGATTGCTAACTAATTGGGTCCCCGGCGGTCTTAAAGATGTCTGATAACTACTGTCATCCAGGCGAGACCTGCTGGTTGAGTCTAAATATAACACAGACACACAAACACATATGGATGTACACAAGCAGTCACAACTCAGACAATTCAACACGTCCCACTCCTTTCAATCAATGTGCGACGGAAAGTCACTCCCTATCCCACCATCCACCCTCGTGTCTCAAGCAGTGTCTCAGTTCGCTTCATAGTGATTCTGTTGAAAATGCTAGCTACATTTTAAGTCCCTGTAAGTCATCAGTTCTCCAATGTTTAAAGGATCAACGCCTTGCTAGTTTTTGAGTTCATGTTTACATGCTGATTCATGTCATATGGAACTAAGAAGTGCAATGAGACAGCAAATAAGCCCAACAGCAAACAACCCAACAGATGTAAATATCCTCTCCACTCTCTTTTGAACTTTTTGCCACATTATAAGATTTGTATAAACACCAGCTGTAAGCACAAACTGAAATTATTTTAAGAAAGTCATAAAATACTGTTCTACAGCTTTGCGGTAGACACTGTATTTGCAGTTTCCTACTCAATTTGCTTATGATTGTGGGTGTATTGTTTTCCACCACACAACTTCATATGACATCGAAAAGAGAACGGAGAAGAAAAAAACAAACAAACAAAAAAAAAACCTAATATAACGCTGGTGTTTGTTATTCGGAAGACACAATTATTTTTTGATTACTGTTTTTGCATAGACAAGTCTGAGACAGTGTGCACTAGCAGAATGAAGCATCCAAATGAGGGAATGAGATAAGATGCTAATAAATATGGAAATAATCCTGTAGCCTCACTCTCGGTTGACTTTATCCAGGTGTGTAATTCTGTTTGATAATAATGCTGACTCATGATAATGTCCAGCTCATTCTAAAAATGGACAGATAAGGCCATCAGAGGGAAGTTTAAAGAGACTGCACTTTTTTTATTATTTTTTTATATTGCATGTGTCTTTCTTTTTTTTTTTGTTAGTGTTGTTGTGAGGATGATTACTCCTTCATAACACATAATATGTTGTAAGTAGTGATGTTTTTTTGAATATTATTTCTGCAACCTTCCTCTCATGGGTGAAAATCCAATGTCCTTCTAAGAGAAAGTTCTTAACGATTTGATCTGGTGGGATGTTTTTATAATATCATATATCATATTGCTACCACAAAAAGCCAGGCAGTAGTAAATATATCCTTTTATGCCAAGCAATACTGAAGTACTGATATCAAATTTTCAAAAATGAATGATTAACACTTTTGTAAATGAAAAAAAAAGCTATATATTTTTTTATATGAATGTTTATATATATATAAATTTTTAATTATTAATAATTAATATTTTTGTATATGAATTAAAAAGCTATATATTTTTTTATATGAATGTTTATATATATATAAACATTCATAAATTAGGACATATAAATTGTTTTAATATTAATACCCTTTTTAATATTAATCAAGTCAAGTCCATAAGCACCATAGCCGATAACAGGACTGACCCATTTTTATTTATTTATATATGTTAATATAGGACCATATCTTACATAGACATTAAGGGGACCTCCACATCAACTACAAAAAAAAATAAAAAAAATAAAAAATAATAATAATAAAAATAATAATAATAATTTAATTTAGTTTAATTCTTAAATTAAATTTAATTAGTGGTCAAAAGATCTTTATTATATTCTGATTTATATTGTTGTTATATATGTATTAATATATTCTGATACTGAATTTAGATTTTGACCAAAAAAGTTGAACTCTGGAAGACAAGGTTTTTTTTTTTTTTTTTTTTTTTTTTTAAACAATGTTAGATTGGAACCACTGGGACACATGTAACAATGTTTTGTTTTAAATTTAAAGATTCCATTGTTGCAACTTCCTCCATATTGTGTGCTGACATATCCTGCTATGACTATGACTTATAAAAATAAGCCTACCACAAGAATTAACTGGCCTCAAAAATTGTGACAACTTGCCCCAGTCTCCCCATGTATATTAAAAAAAAAAAAAGGCCGAAAAGGATTTTGAGTCTAGTGTATTAGAGTTGACAGGTCATGCAGTTCCTCGCTGAGTTCAGTAGTCAGGACAAACAGGGCGAACGGAGAGGTCAAAATTTTATCTGCCGCACAGCTCAGCTGGCTCCAGAGGTTTAAACTGTGATATTTATCCTAGAGGTCTTGAGAGAAGTGGGGAAGGTATGTGTAATTTCACGGTGTCTTCAGGGTAAATTTGATCCCTGCTGGTTGACAGGCTGATAAAAAGCAAGAAAACAGTGCCCCCCTGAAATGGAAAAAAAAAAGCTTGACTTTCTGTTTGTATGAATCTTGAGGAGGATGGGAAGTCACTGCAGTCACAAACCACTGACTCCGTGAGTGCTGGCTATTCCTTTTGTCTTCTGCACCGGCGCTATGTGAACACGTATTCCCAATACTATATAGACCTGATTTCTTGCATAGAAACTCGTTTTCTTGCTTCTATTTTAGGTTTATGGGCCAAGGTGCCCTCTTGCCTGATATTTTTTTAATCATATCATTTCATTATAGCTCCTGGCATGCTAACACTCTTTACGTGAATCTACATGATATGTGAGAGATAGTGAAAATTATTTTTATAATTTTACCTGCAAGGCCCCGCTAAGAAAAATGATCTATTAAACGTTCAGGACAATCTGCCTAGCAACAAGAAGACAACGAAATATCTGAGCACTAAATGCTGCTATCGACCAATCAGAGTCAAATATTCCAGAGAACCGCCTATATGAAAATAATCTAATAACAAAACCTCAGTCAATTTTTTAATTTCTCAAGCAAAGAGAAGACATGGAGCTTAATGACAACTCAAAAATAAAGAAACAGTCATTTGCATATTTACACAGAAGAAAATGTAATACTTTTTTCTGAGAAGTGTTAGAAATAAAAGCAGCCTTACTTTAGCAGCTAAATTATTTAAAATAAAAACAGCCCAATTAATCTGACAAAGACTTATGATTCAATACAATGTCCAAACATTTAGACTTTCCTGCCCATCACCTTCATTTTTAATGTGATTATTCTCATAGAGAGTTGAAGGAGCCTCTTTAAGTACAAGAATATCTCATTTTCTGTGTGGAAAGGCAATTGTTGGCTTCCCAGTTAAAGTGAATTAGCTGAGGGAATTTCATCTTTACAAAGTGAGGTGTAAATCTTTTATGCTCAAACTGTGACAAAAAAGAGGCTCTCAGCAGTTCCTCTCTGAGTGTGTGTCAAGTGCTGTGCTTTGAGGAACAATGTTAGGACTGACTTTATTTAGCCTGGGAGCAAGATGACAGGTTAATCACTTCAAGGCTTTAATAACAAAATTACCTTTACATTATGATGGGTTACTTGACAGACAAAAATGTTAAATGCCAAAATGATTCAAAGCATGATCAATGTAGCTCCGAAATTATGATTCACCATGGCAACAGCACCAATAAAAAGAGGTCTGCATACTTCTGAGTCAATGCGTAACTTTAATTCTTAATCACTGTTATAATATCAGAAGCCAAACTGTAAATTATTGAACTAATATTACTTTTAATGGCATCCCACAAAAAAAAAAAAAAAAAAAAAAGAGAGAAAAAATGAAGCATAAAAACACAATTCAGTCAAGGTAAAGCTTTAAACCATAAAATGTTTGTGGGTGTAGGCTACATGACTTTACAAACATTTGACATTAAATATCATTCAGTGCCTATTTTATTTTTTCCACATAGTCTAATGCTCTTTTTACATAAATAAATATTCTCTAATCCAACCTGTTAGGCCTCCATTTCTTAATTAGAGTAATGAAATTAACAACTGACTTGTCCTCAGTCGACAGCAAGAAGAACCTGCAGCAGCACCACTGATAATAAAGAGGAATTGGTCAAGTAGAAAAAAAATCAAAATTAAAAGGAAAAAGAATAACTGCTGTTTTGTATTTGTAGAAAATAAAGATGACCAAAATAAATTGTAAATTATTTTTTTTATTTTACATGTTGTTATGGTTATGGCATATATCTCGTACTACCCCTCCATCTGGCATCCTTCCATTCCATACAGTAATCTGATTCATTTTTAGAAGGTGCGATGATGGGAATATGTGTGTCATCAATGCATCCCACCACACTGAAAATCCTGAAGAAAATTCTAATTATTGGGTTACTTCCAGAGGTCGCAGCAAGATGTTATCAAATGAATATCATTTATCAAATTAGCCTCATTTAAACCGATTTCTACACCGACCTACAGTCCGGTGAAACCCAGGAAAAAAATTCTCAGAAAAAGCGTGTGAGAGACGCACACTTTCTTTATCATCTTGCATACAGCGGCCTTACTAATGTTCTCTGCATCTCCGATGTTTTATAGAAAACTGCATGTGAATATTGCAATAAATAAAAAATAAATAAATCCCTAATAATTTATGCAGCCTCCTACAGTATCCTGTATAAAATGAGATGCCATGTTTGTCACTTTGACGGTGTCTGCATGATGTAAATATGCGCAATGAATAAATACCTGCACTGCTTACTTTTCTTACTTACAATATTTGTCTTCTTGTTTCCAGTCAAAATATTTGAAGATTATTAAATCAAGATGCATTTTCTACATAAAAAAAAGAAAAAAATTATTTAATCTTGTTTCCAGATTTTTTTAATTATTTTTTACTCTACTCTAGTAATACTCTACTTTGCAGTGTGAATGAATGAATGCATGGAATGAATGAGGTATTTAGACACTGCTTACACTTTAAAAAGAGGGAGGAGACCAAAAGAAACTCTGGGTTTTCATCCATTTGGTAACGAAATGGGATCAGCTATTTGCTCTTATTTCTTTTTCACACTTACATTTAGAAGTTGTACTGCCAAGTCGCAACATCTAACAACTGGGGTGCCTCAGGGTTCAGTTCTTGGACCACTTCTCTCTCTACATGGCATCACTAGGTTCTATGTAATGAGTACACTTTAAAAAGAGGGAGGAGACCAAAAGAAACTCTGGGTTTTCATCCATTTGGTAATGAAATGGGATCAGCTATTTGCTCTTATTTCTTTTTCACACTTACATTTAGAAGTTGTATTGCCTAACCACTAGATCCTCCTGTCAACCCTATTGGCAAATGGCATCTCAGGAACCGCACTCCAGTGGCTTAAGTCTTACCTCTCAGATAGGTCATTCAAGATATCTTGGAGAAGTGAGGTGTCCAAGTCGCATTATCTAAGTACTTGGGTGCCTCAGGGTTCAGTTCTTGGACCACTTCTCTCTCTACATGGCATCACTAGGTTCTATGTAATGATTCGGTAGTTGCCTAGCAACAACATCAAAAATGCAGCAGCTGCTCTTCACTTAAAAAACAAAAACAAAAAAAAAGCCAGTGCGGTGCGCCTCAGGTGTTCAAAAATGAAAACAAATTCTGTCTGATCGAGGCCTTACAGTTGATGAAGAGTGCTTCTAGATTGGGACAGCACAACTTCTTCAACAATGTTATATCTGTACAACACCTTTCACTGATGTTTAAAGCATGTCCCACTGCCTCGAGTTTTCCCTTCTGATTCTGTATCATGATTCGCTCTGAACAGATGGTAGCCTGGCAGATGTAACGCATCCGGAATGGCTTCATTCAGCCAGGTTTCCATTAAACATAGAGCAACAGAGTTTTATCTATTGAATCCTTATTTATTCAGGAGAGCAGGAGAAGTTCATCCATTTTGTTGGGTAGAGAGTGGAGATTCGCCAGATGGATGTTAGGTAGTGCCATAAGAATAGTGCCTTTCATTCTCGCTTGAATGCGCTGATGATGTATCATGTCTGGGCCAACAGGGTGTGCAGAGGTATGCAAATACATATTTTGACAGGCAGCCAGGACAGCCTATCGTAATGTTCGGACCGAACATTTTGACTGGACGAACATTTTATGGTCCTACGCCTTCCACAGACAATATAAATACATATAAATACATTTAGACCACTTAGCATAGTGATTGCTATCAGGATGTGAGGAGACTTTCAACCAGCATAACAAGAAAAGTTTTTCAACCAAATTACCTACCCTGCCTTTAAAGCGCTTTAAAAGCGCCACTGCTCTGCCAACTACAATGTATAGCAAGATGTTTGAATAATCAAGAAGCATTAGAAGATTGTGTGGTGTGTTCTGCCGAATGTTCAGCAGTTCATCCATGTTCAACTGATTGTGTTTGAAACAACAAACTGGAAAATCCACACTAAGGCAGCCATCTGTGGCACCATCTTGAGAAGGTTTTTTTTTTTTTTTTTTTGAGAAAAAAATATACATAAGGTACGGCCCTAGTGACTTTTTTTTTTTCTCAGTGTAGTGTACGAGAGATCTGATCAAGACAGTACTACTTTCCACTGGATGTATTTCTGCTTGCTTAGTTTGCCCAGTGTTTTTGAGTGGAGTGGGATATGGCGGTGTCCAGTTCCTGGCACAAGTCCCAGGAACGGATAGAGAAAAGCTCTGGCTGGCATATGTGAGGTGTTTGGCACCAGGCCACACAGAATCGAGCATGTGAGTACTAGCACCTCGGACGCTGACCCATTCAGAAGCAGACAGGAAAGTGACGAGGCTGTGAAAGGCACAGGAACAGGTGTCCTCTGATGGAGCACTCCACAGCAATGTCATATGTTTCTACATGGCCAGTTAAAGAGACAAGGTGCCCCTCATGTCCTTCACTAACTCCATTTTAATTGCCTGGGAAGTTGAATGTGGAGGATAAACAAAAGCTTATCTGAGAGGACAGAACACAGGAAAGTCAGACATGTCAGACTTTCTTTTTGCCCCTGAAAGTGTAAAATATTTCACATGTCTTTGAGACAAAAAGCACAGGACAGTTACTTATAGCATTTTACAGGAATAGTTTATCTTCCTGTCTCTCCTATTCTCCTCCATGACATCACGGGTGATAGATTTCCTTCACTCTGGTTTCCGGGAGCATTTTAAACCTAAAAATATGTTCTCTTCATCATGACTTATTAAATTCAATTTATTCTCTTTTGATGTGGGTTAAGCTTGTAATCAAGGCTAACCTCAGTCATCTTGTTTCCTTGATTAAATTTGTATGGTAGTATAAATTATGCAATCCAATGCATAATGCATCATTTAAATGCATGTTTTTTTTTAATTATTATTTTCTTTTGATCAGCCTTTAAAAAAAAACAAAAAACAAAGCTTCTAACTTTGTAACCCAGCATTTGTTCCGTTTTTTTTTTTTTTTTTTTTTTTTTTGCATGTGTACATATCGGACTTCTTCCCGGGACAAATTCCAAAAAGTAATTTCAGATTACATTAATTATTTAGAATTAACTATTTTTTAAGCAGCAACTAATTTGACGTTCATTCATGTCATAAAGAATTATTCACTTTATATCTGTTGTGCTACATGTGATTATGGCTAAATTTATTAGCTTTCAGGTCAGCTATATGCTACATTTGTACTTTTAGCTTTAGCATCCAGGAGAACAGAGCAGAAATATTGATGACTCATCCTGCACTGCACAATTTTTTGTCGTCCAATCAGATGCCTTCTATAATGAAAATGTCTCACCCACTAGAAAGTAGCAAATCAACTTATGTTTTTATTTTTATTTTTTATTTTTTTTAAAGCTGAGCCAACTGTTGAATTAAATGGATAGTTCACCCAAAAATGAAAATACTGTCATCATTTTGCTACTCCTTCCAAGTCTGTATGACGTTCTTTCCTCTGCAGAGCATACACACACACACACACACACACACACACACACCACACACACACATCAGATACGTTTCTTAAAATATCTAAACGCAGTGCTGTTACGCATTCTAGCGGATCACAGTTTCAGAACAGTTTGCAAAAATGAATAGTGCACTTGTAATAGAATATAGCAATAGTAAAGCATACACAATTAAAAATAAGAGTCCAAGTGTATTGTTAGGTCTATAAATGGTTACATGATTATTAAATACTGAAACAGAAATATGTATAAAAAAAAATTATATAAATAAAGAAAAAAGAAAAATGTGTTCTTTTTGCACACCTATATTATCCACAATGATATTAACATGCAGAAGGTATAGTGATGTTCAGGTAATTCATAAGCTTCAAATTTCAAATGTTTTAATAAAGTAGTGAAATCCCTCTTGAATCTCTCAAAATGAGATGTAAGGTATTCTCAACATAATTTAATCTGAAGGGACCTGTAAGAAAACTTAATGAGACTGAATTACTCTAGATAACAACTAAACTTTCACACTACTTCTTTCATAATGCACAAACCCTGAAAGCATCTTTATGATTTCTTCCCACACCTTTAAAGGTCAAAGACTTCATATAAGCCTTAGCACATCAAAACGAATCACAAAGATGTAGTTTCACATTCAGCATCTGAACTTTTTAAAAATATTTATATTTCATCACACAAACCGATTTCCTGTGCCATTTGTGGAAAGCAAGCGTGCTGGCTGACAGAGCTGTTTGTATGGATGACGTGTTGGAGCGGAGCAGAAACATGGACAGGCAGCTTGACATTTGTTGCTTGTGAGGAAGCAGTGGTGTGCTGGCCACTCTATGGGCCAGGCCTGGTGGGAGACTAAGCCCTCATGCTGCTCCACTCACCCCCTGCTGCGCCTCCTCCACGAGCCCCTCCATCTGGAGGACCAGAGGGCCTCTGCTGTCTCCTCCCAATGCGGACTCACGCTGGCCGTCGGTTGGGTGTTTCATTGGGGATTAATTAGGCACAGGCAGGCTTGCTGGAAGCGGGCCACAAATAATCAGTTTGGTTTTATTTTGCGCAAGTTCTCTGTTGCCACTGAGAAATTTGGCGGCAAAGTGTTGTGATGTTTGTTTTACAAAGTTAGCTGAAATATGGTGTCATAAATCTGCTCAAATAGTTCAGACTACCCAAAGTGATGGGTTGATTTCAAAATTAAACCAATGGTTGGTGAAGCAGCTAGATTAAAAGGTCTTGTACTTTGTCAAATCTCGTTTTGTAATATGATTCCTTTTCCATGGCCTAATGGGAGTAAAGTGTGCATTGAATGTACACTTCAGAATGTTGGGTGAAACAATACGTCATCTGGGTATTTTACAACCCAGCTTATTGGAAATACATGGCTCTGGAAATACATTGGAAATACATTTCTGCAAAACCTGAAATATGTTGCTCTGGGTACATTGCACTGTACTTTTCAGACGACAAGTCCACAAGAGATGCTAGCAGCTGTATCTTTTTTTTTTCTTCATTGCAGATGCGGATATATTAATCAGTACAGTGGTATGAAAAAACAGGCATGTGGATACAAAATAGTTACAAAATAATATTGCGGTGTTTGTATAGCACATTTCATGGCAGTTTTAAAAATGAAATGTCTAGTGTCTGGTACTAAGCAACATTTCCAAAACAGTTAAACATGACTGTGGTGTATTAAGTTGTATGTTTTACATATCGTAGCAGCTCAGAAATGAAACGCCTGGTGAGTGGAACTAAAAGGTTAGTGCTTAACTAAGTAACATATTTTTTCCACTTTTAATCAATTAAATGAAAAAAAAAAAAATGAATACTGTAATACAGTATATACACAACATGGTTATATTGATATTCTGACCTTATGAAAATCACGAGACCAGAACATTGACTAAATGTTTACTAAATTGTTCTTTACTTGATGATACATGATAACTGTCAGGGAGTCGTCACCATCACAGCCACCTCAATCATCACTGCAACCTGGTCCCAATCGTTCCTCCTGTGTTTCCCCATTGTAGTCCTCCCTGTCTCCGGATTCCAATATCAGTCTCCACCCATTCAGTCACCCACTCATCTGCCAGTTTTACCCAGTTGGACTAGTTACTATCACCTTCCCTTTTCTCACCATTCAATACTGTTCAATAAACCCTGTTCCTCCATTTACCATCCATCTGTCCCTTGATTTGTGACAGAAGACCGGACCTTTGCAGACACCTATGGATAACCGGTCTCCCGCTCCTGCGTACCTTCTGCAGGAGCTGGTCAACACTCTTCAGGCTTCACTCACGCAGCAGCACCCACTCCTCAATCTGCCTCTGCCAGTCCTATGTGGGGGAACCAGCTGGATATGGCAGCTTCCTCCTCCAAGTGGCTCTATACATTAAGGCCAACCACATTGCCCAGCACCTAGCCGCCTGCCACACCACCGAAGCCGCCCATCAGTTTGTCTCCATGCAAGTGGACTATACTCGGCTTTCTCCTGAAGAACGTAATCACAGGCTTGCGGCTGGACTCTGCCTATGCTGTGCCGCTGCCGATCATAGCATCGGAGCCCGCCCTCTCAAACCCCCATGTCCTGCGGGGAGTACCATTCAACATGACCCTGTAATCTCCTCACTTTCCACTATTTCAGTCCAACTATTCACTCCTGCATGTTCTATTACAGTCTCAGGCCTGGTTGACTCGGGCTCTTCGGGTAACTTCATCTCTCAAGGCCTCCTAAACCATCTTCAGTTGCCTCGCCGCCGTCATGCCCAGGAGCTCCGAGTCGAGACTATCCAGGGAAAGCCGCTAGGACGTGGGCATGTGAGATTCCAGGCTCCTCCTATGAAACTCAAGATCGGACTCTTTCACGAAGAGGAGATAAATTTCCTGGTACTGGAGGGACCAACTGTGGATGTTCTCCTGGGACGCCCCTGGCTCATCCAACACTCTCCGGAAATCAGATGGGACTCATGTGAGGTAATTCGCTGGAGCGAATTCTGTCAGCAACACTGTCTCACTGCACTTCAACGTCCACTGCACCGCTCCCAGGTCTGCCAGGTCACTTCCACGTGCATTGAGAGTCCTGAGTCTAGTGTCACACCCTCCATCCCATCTGATTATGTGGCATTCCAGGATGTCTTCAGCAAGCAGACAGCCACACTTTTACCACCTCATCAGCCATGGGACTGTGCGATTGATCTGCTGTCTGAAGCTAAACTCCCCAAGGGGTGAGTATACCCCGTCCATCCCGGAGCGCAAGGCTATGGAGGAGTACATCCAGGAGGCTCTCAACCAGGGATTCATCCGGCCGTCCAGTTCACCAGCAGTCTCAAGCTTCTTCTTTGTGGGCAAGAAGGACGGGGGCTTGCAGCCCTGTATTGACTACTGAGCACTGAATTCCCAGACAGTCAAGCTCCCATATCCACTTCCCCTGGTTCCAACCGCTCTCAAGGAACTCCGTGGGGCCCACATCTTCTCCAAGCTGGACCTGCGGAGTGCATACAACCTCGTTCGGATCCGGGAAGGCGATGAATGGAAGATGGCCTTCATTATCCCGTCTGGCCACTACGAATATCTTGTCATGCCGTATGGCCTTGCCAATGCCCCATCCGTCTTCCAGGGCTTTATGAATGAGGTGTTCTGTGAGTTCCTCCACAAATCTGTGATCGTTTACATCGACGATATCCTCATCTACTCCAGGAACCTGGCCGAACATCACCACCATGTGAAGCAGGTCCTCCAGAAACTCTGCCAACATCACTTGTACCTCAAGCTAGAGAAGTGCGAGTCTGTCCTCTGGATACCATCCCCAGATGAACGGCCAGACTGAGCCGAAGATCCAGGAACTCAGACACTACCTACGGGCTGAAGAGCAGCCAAGAAGCACAGCTGGAACCGCTTCCTCCCTTGGCCCGAGTATGCACAAAACTTCCTCCGACAGAGCACCACCAGCCTCACGCCCTTCCAGTGCATACTCGGCTATCAACCTCTACTTTTCCCGTGGTCAGGAGAACCATCAGAAGTTCCAGCTGTGGAGGTACTGGTTCTGGGCAAGCGAGGGAGTGTGGGACTCAGCCCATGTCCACCTCCAGCGGGCAGTACGGAGACACAGGGCCTTCGCCGATGCCCAATGTGCCTCCACTCCCATTTATCACCCAGGAGACAAGGTATGGCTATCCACCTGGGATCTGCATCTCCGTCTGCCTAGTAGGAAGCTGAGCCCTGCTACATTAGTCCGTTCACGATTGAGAGGCAGATCAACAAGGTCACATATCAACTACAACTGCCACCCAGGTACCGAATTCACCCTTCTTTCCACGTCTCACTATTAAAACCTTTCTCTCCTTCCACTCCAGACACCTGTGCACCCGAGGAACCCCCTCCTCCGGAGATACTGGACCAACCCTCCGTTTACCAAGTCAAGGACATCTTGGACTCACGGCGACGGGGTGGCCGGCTCGAATACCTAGTCGACTGGGAAGGATATGGACACGAAGAATGTTCCGTGGTGGCCCGGGATGACATTCTTGATCCCATGCTGCTGGAAGAGTTTCATCGCATCCATCCTAATTGTCCTGCACCCAGTGGCCGAGGCCGCCCCCGTTGTGACATCCGGGTGTCAGGAGCCGCCCCTGGAGGAGGGGGTAGCGTCAGGGAGTCGTCACCATCACAGATACCTCCATCATCACCGCCACCTGGTCCCAATTACTCCCAATCCCAATCGCCGGAGTACTGATCACCTGCACCTGCACGCACTTATCATACTCCGTATAAAGGCACTCTCACTTCAGGGTGCAGCGTCCGGCATTCGGTCTACAGTTCACCACACTAAACAGTACCCAGACTCTCTATTCGCTAACCTGTGTCTACTCTATTTCCAGAACCTCTGACGTTCCTCCTGTGTTTCCCCATTGTATTCCTCCCTGTCTCTGGATTCAAGTATCAGTCTCCAGCCATTCAGTCACCCACTCATCTGCCAGTTTTACCCAGTTGTACTAGTTACAATCACCTTCCCTTTTCTCGCCATTCAATACTGTTCAATAAACCCTGTTCCTCCATTTACCATCCATCTGTGCCTTGATTTGTGACAATAACATATGCATTTGTTGAAAATGCATCTTGAAACATAAGGAAGGAACTGCATTCCCACGCAGTAATCAAAGGTGGTAAGACCAAAATTTGTGCATTTGTGGGGGTGCTTATATACATGTGATCCAAAAAGCATTTGGCCAAATAAGCCACACTTAAAAATATACAAATGCCATTGCATTATATAAAATGAAAACATATTTTAGAAGCAAAATATTTCACACAAAAAGAAATGAGAGGTTGCTAAAAATAAAGATGTATTTGGACATTTTCCCCTTGCCAAGAGTGAACTTGAGGAGAAATGACTTCATACATCTACTAAAATCACTTTTACACCATAAAGTTATAAGTTATGTAAGTTATAATTAAAAATCACTCAAAAAGTGAAGCTAGGTCTGAGAAAAAGCAATATTTGCTTGCAGATTTAGATTGGTAGATTTTTTTGTTTTGAATTGAAATTGAATTCAGGCATTTTTAAGTGTGGCTTAGGTGGCCAAATAGTTTTTTGGGTGTGTGTATATGTGTGTCATTGTGTTGTCATAGATTTGCCCACAGACAGTAGAAGATGGTGGTCATTTTGGCAGAGGGAGGGGAGCGGCAGACTCGTTTGGCAGAGGAGTCAAGAGCATCGAGAAAAATTACAGATGGCTTGATATGTTAGGGGAATTCATCTGCAAGTGGTTCAGGGGAGGTCCAACAGAGGCACACGTGGAGTGTGTGTGGGGGGGTGGAAAAAGAGGAAAGTAAAGTAAAAGAGGCATAGAAAGACACAGAACAAGGGAGACTGAAAAGATGTGAAGTGAAGTGGACCAAGAAGAACTTGCCTCAGGATATTTCAGTCAGAACTGAATAACGAGGATAGTCACCAAGGGGCTGCCAGGGAAGAGAGAGAGAGAAAAAAAAAGGCACATGGTGGGAGTGAGGCGTCACAATATTCATTCATTTACCTATAGCTAGCCTGTTTCTACACAGAGAGGGATCTTACTATGAGTCTCATCAGTGACATACTGCAAATCTTGAATCATGAGGCAAGGCCCCGCCCACAAATGGTGACATCATGCTTAAGTCAAGTAAACACTGCACCATTGCATAAGCTATGTGATAATCAAAATTTGAGCATGTCATAATTCCTAAGTGAATAAACAAAAACATTATAATTTCTATATCATCAAATATATATAATGGTTGTATAAATATACACTGAAAAATAGCTTTAAAGTTGTAAATAATACAGTTAATAAGAAAAATCTTTATATTTCAAAGTTTCAAGTTTAATTCAATATGTTAGTTGCCATTTTTATGAAATTATTTGTGAAATTACCTAGCAATTTCTGAAAACTTTTTTTTTACTGAAAAATTTTTTTTTTCCACAAATTGACAAATTAAATGGCTTATTAAAAAAGGTGGTAAAAATACTTTATTTGTTCAGAAATACACTAAATACAGTAACATTGTGAAATAATATTGCATTTTAAAGTACATATAAACATAGTTTATCCCAAACTTTTAAATGCAGTGTATCCGTGTCTTCTGAATGAAAACGCATACAGGTTATATGGACAAAAAAGTGTGTACTCATAGTTAGTGAGATCCAGTGTCACACATTTCCATATAGAACATGAATTTTTGAGTATGGAACATTCTCTGTTGAGTATACAGCGGCAGACATAATGGCAGTCCCTTGATCAGACGTGTTTTACCTAACCACACACTGTTCTGTGAACTCATTCCATATGTGATACATTTTATATGCAAATAACTGTATTATGCTAGATTGCCTGAGGCCCAATGCAAAAACACACATTAGTCTAATGAGACATCATGGTTACGCAGCAGGTGGTAGTAGTACAGACACTGGAGCTCAGATCAAAGAAGGACTGGGGAGGTCAGACAACTGGAGATGGAGAGAGAGAGATCTCTTTGCTGGAATGGTGACGCCAACATCCAAGGGTCAGGACTGAGGGCTAATGATGCTACTCATATGAAAACTAAGAGTGACTGAAGCAATCCTTTTTTTAATAATAATATATTTCTGAGATACACTACTATTCAAAGGTTTGGGGGTAAAAACTTATTCAGCGAGAATGCATTTAATAAATCAAAAGGGACAATAAAGACATTTATAATGTTACAAAATATATTTGTTTCAAATAAATGCTGTTCAGTGGGGGTGGGGGGGTATCATGTTTCCACAAAAATATTAAGCATTGCTACTGTTTTCAACATCGATAATAATAGGAAATGTTTCTTAAACAGCACATAATATGTTATGTAATATGTAAGATATTATGACTGCTTAAATAACTCATTTTAATGGGCATTTGACCAGCATGCTTGAGTATCTCATTCCATCAGTGAATACATTTGAGATTTGTTGTCAGTTCCTGCTCTGAATTGGATATTATAATCACTTCATAAGTTGACTGGAGTAAAATATCAGTCTAACCCTGTCCCTAGAGTACAGTCCAAAACATCTGTCAGAATGAATCACTCTTAGGAAAATTCTGCCTTCTGCGCCGTTGCAATCTTATTTAATTATTGGCTGAAACATGAGAAACAGGATGTGACAACACGCAAATTGGCTCGCTTGACTGGCCAGCCACCAGTGTTTCATCCAATCTCAAAAGAGGCTCCAATTTCAACTATACAGAGCCCCAGTAATAAATAGGTAATTTATTTAATTATGTTTATATTTGTTATAAGTCCCATTACAACAGCTACACTTTCCGGATTAATTATGATTGCATCGTTTATTGATCATATTACCATGGCTAGTGAGTGTTTCTCCTCTGTAAGTGCAAATTTCAGTAGGGGTCACTGAATATGATCTTTCCAAGCCAGTATACTTGACAGAGACCATCTGAAAGACTTCATGGTTTAAATTAAAAATTTGCTGAAAATGTACTCACCCTCAGGCCATCTGAGATGTAGATGAGTCTGTTTCTTCATTGGAACAGATTTTGAGAAATTAAGTAGCACATCACTTGCTCACCAATGAATGCTCTGCAGTGAATGGGTGTCGTCAGAATGAGACTCCAAACAGCTGATAAAACATCGATAATCCAAATGACTCCAGCCCAATAATTAATGCCTTGTGAAGTGAAATGCTGCTAAGCTGGGAAGCGTTTCCCAAAAGCAACTATGGTTGCAAGTTCCATCATTACCAGTAGAGTTCAATGGAACTAATGACCATAGTTAGCTAACAATGCTTTTTGGAAACGCACCCCTGTTAAGTGATTTTCCATGTAAAACACACTAATGTTTCGCTAAGTGGTTGACAGTGGATGTCTTTATGTTATGCTGGTCCCTATATAGCTCATATTGCCCCTTCAATGTAAGTCTATAGTATTTTTGCAAGGTATTTTTATTGTCTGACAGGTGAAAATCACACTTAAGATGGCTTATAAAGTATGAGCAATAATAATAGTGATGCTTGCTAACAAAGTATCGCTAATAAACAGTAATTTCATAAAATATACAGCTCTCAGCTTCTTGGAGAGAATGACTCACACTGAAAACAGTGAATTACACAGTCCAATTTGAATATTGAAAATTCAGTGTTTGTAATCCATTTTGCTGATTATGTATGAGTGCTTGATCATTTATGAGCTTGACAGCTCTTGTCCCAGTCACTGTAAGGACTTTTTTTTTAAATGCTGGGTGTGAAATGACTACTTTAAGTCATCTGTGGTACTGAGCACAGTTAGACCATTAATAATTTGAGTAAACATGTCTAATCATGTTTTACAGGATGAGAACGTTTGAATGAGAACAAAGCTGTCGGCTCAGGCACACTGCGACCCAGAAGAAACCTTGCATCCTGTGTTCTAGCTTCTTCCCCAACTGCACTATCTGTAATAAAGAGCTGACATGAGTGAGATGGCGACTAGAGGGAAATCTCTCAGGACTGATCTTGGCACACAACATATGCAAACAGTAAATGGCCAAAAAGGACCTAAGGAAAAGGTCTGCTATCTAGGCTTTAAAAATGTGTACTGTTGTTGGTACCGATAGCCTTGGGGGCCACCGCCGATGCGCTATGGGCCACCCAAATTCGAATCCCGGCTTGAGGACCTTTCCTGATCCTGCTCCCCCATCTATATATATATATATATATATATATATATATATATATATATATATATATATATATATATATATATATATAGATATATATATATATCTATCTTAAAAAAAATTATACTGTTGTGTTCAAATTGTAAGGGTTTTAAAATAATAAGGGGGCCACACAAACAGGCCAAATATATTGATCGTAAATAAAAAAATAAATAAAATTATAACAATTAAATAAATTATATAACAAGTAAAATTAAAATTATTTATTCAAGACACTGGATTTTTAATGATTTTTCGGGATGAGAGGAAAAATAAAGCTAGCAATTAAATTAATTACTGAAGGAAAAAAAAAAAACACACAAACTAAGTAGGATCGTGAGAAAGAGAGGCCAGCATTGATTTTCCATGTCCCTCAGTTTCCCTCTGGCGTGTATCACACTCTTGGAGCTTCAGGCACAAAAAAACAAACCCAGAGCCCAAAGGATAAAGGCAGGGAAGATTGGTTCTTGGTCAGGCATGGAACAAACTGCCGTGATGTGGAAACAGAGAAAAGGAAAAGGAGAAATGAGTGATAGAAAGACAGAGAGCGAAACAGAATACCTGCTGGGCTCCGGTTTTCAATTACTCTTTATAAGATTTAAATTTAATAAGGATAATTGGCCACTATAATTAGTTAAAATGCTTTTAGTGACAACTCACAGCTGCTAACTTGTCGAAACATCCACATTCAATGTGCTTTTTTATTAAGTTGTTCTCGTTGCTGCTAGGATTTTTTTTTTTCTCAATATCTCAGTAATTCCCAGAGAGAAATAAACAGTCTACTGTGTTATGGGAGGTATTTTGCACTTTCATTAGAGCAAGTCACCGTATCTACTAGTGATTATGCTATAATATACTATTTTATAATAATATTATTGTTGAATGCAAGTAAAGTACCAGTTGAATTTTATTTGAATAGAAATTTTAACCAACCTTACCTGGACATCATTTCCAAAATTTAGTGAGTTGTCTTGCTGACTACATAGGCAGCTTGCAGTCAGTGTTGTAATTGTTTGGTCTGTCCCAATAATTAATATATCAACTTATCACACAATATATGTACATCTCAATCATTTTTGGTGAAATATATATTGCCCATTATATTTACATAAAAATTAATGTCACCATGTTTTTTGCATTCCACTTGCGCCTGAGTCTTTTGCAGCTTCTAGTAAATAATGTGGTGTAGTTGGTGCTAGTTCAAATGTAAAAAATGTTTCTACATAAAAGTTTATTCTGCAGATATGGCCTTGTTTAGGTATCTGTGGCTTTCTGCATACGGACATCTGACTGCTAAGTAGGGATTGTGTTTTTCTGCAATACAGTGCACCCTTAATTTACAGAGAAAAGAAGGTCTGAGAAAAATCTGTAGATGGAAAAATCTCAAAAAGTGAATTTTTTTTTCTACTTTTTACTTTGCACTTTTTGTTAGAAAATGTTTATTTACTATTTATTCAAGTTTTTAAGGTATCTAATATATTGATACTTAATTTCCATGATCTAAATATTCTTAAGAATTAAAAGTTTGTTGTCATTTGAAAGTGTGTTGGCCTTCTTGCATTATTATGCTTTTATAATATGATTATATATTTAGTGGCATAAAATGGTCTTAAAATGAAAATAATATTGTTTATCTCAATTATTTCTGGGGCAATACATCGCACAACAAAAAAAGTGACAGGCCTAGTAATTGTTGACTAAAAATAAAACTATTTAAAAAATGTTTTTGGTAATTGAATTGAAATTTATATATACACAAACCCGATTCCAAAAAAGTTGGAACACTGTACAAATTGTGAGTAAAAAAGGAGTGGAATAATTTACAAATCTCACAGACTTATATTTTATTCACAATATAATATAGATAACATATCAAATGTTGAAAGTGAGACATTTTGAAATGTCATGCCAAATATTGGCTCATTTTGGATTTCATGAGAGCTACACATTCCAAAAAAGTTGGGACAGGTATGCAATAAGAGGCCGGAAAAGTTAAATGTTGTACATATAAGGAACAGCTGGAGGACCAAGATGGGCAGAGGATCACCAATTGCCCCAACACTGCGGGGAAAAATAGTGGAGCAATATCAGAAAGATATCATATAATCTTTCTCAGAGAAAAATTGCAAAGAGTTTGAAGTTATCATCATCTACAGTGCATAATATCATCCAAAGATTCAGAGAATCTGGAACAATCTCTGTGCGGAAGGGTCAAGGCCGGAAAACCATACTGGATGCCCGTGATCTTCGGGCCCTTAGACGGCACTGCATCACATACAGGAATGCTACTGTAATAGAAATCACAACATGGGCTCAGGAATACTTCCAGAAAACATTGTCGTTGAACACAATCCACCATGCCATTCGCCGTTGACGGCTAAAACTCTATAGGTCAAAAAAGAAGCCATATCTAAACATGATCCAGAAGCGCAGGCATTTTCTCTGGGCCAAGGCTCATTTAAAATGGACTGTGGCAAAGTGGAAAACTGTTCTGTGGTCAGACAAATCAAAATTTGAAGTTCTTTTGGAAAACTGGGACGCCATGTCATCCGGACTAAAGAGGACAAGGACAACCCAAGTTGTTATTAGCGCTCAGTTTAGAAGCCTGCATCTCTGATGGTATGGGGTTACATGAGTCCGTGTGGCATGGGCAGCTTACACATCTGGAAAGGCAGCATCAATACTGAAAGGTATATCCAAGTTCTAGAACAACATATGCTCCCATCCAGACGTTGTCTCTTTCAGGGAAGACCTTGCATTTTCTAACATGACAATGCCAGACCACATACTGCATCAGTTACAACATCATGGCTGTGTAGAAGAAGGATCAACATTTGGCGCATCATAAAGAGGAAGATGCGACAAAGAAGACCTAAGACAGTTGAGCAACTAGAAGCCTGTATTAGACAAGAATGGGACAACATTCTTATTCTTAAGCTTGAGCAACTTGTCTCCTCAGTCCCCAGACGTTTGCAGACTGTTATAAAAAGAAGAGGGGATGCCACACAGTGGTAAACATGGCCTTGTCCCAACTTTTTTGAGATTTGTTTATGCCATGAAATTTAAAATCAACTTATTTTTCCCTTAAAATGATACATTTTCTCAGTTTAAACATTTGATATGTCATCTATGTTGTTTTCTGAATAAAATATTGAATTTTGAAACTTCCACATCATTGGATTCTGTTTTAATTCACAATTTGTACAGTGTCCCAACTTTTTTGGAATTGGGTTTGTATATATATAATTTGTACAGTGTCCAAACTTTTTTGGAATTGGGTTTGTATATATTATATATATATATATATATATATATATATATATATATAAACATAAGATTAAAAGTGAAAAAGATGAAGTAATAAAATTACTAAAACTGAAATGAAAAAACAAAACAAACAAAATGAAAAAAACAAAATCATAAAAATGACAAGCACATAATATATATATATATATATTGTCTAACAAACTAATGTGTCTGCTGAAATGTGTTTTTGCTTTCTTTATATTAGCTGATGCAAACTCTTGTAAATGCAAATTTACCGTAAGGGTCAAAACAGTGTGTTTTTATCTGGCACTTCAAAGTGAGAAACACTGTGTTTGGCTTTGACTTATTTGGTTTCAGGGACCTCATTGTTAAATAAATAAATAAAGAAAGAAATAAAAAAATCTTTGACCAGTCCAGTGTCATGCTGAGTGCTACACTCTGAGTGAGATCTCTTTGATTTTGTGACACTTTTTACAGCAGAAACTAGAAAAAACTAGTTACTTCATTGGAAAGTTCTAGATAGATTGTGTAGGTATGAGTGTTTTTTTTTTTTTCAGTGCTTTCATTCTACAGTCCAGATCAGAGGTTCTCATACCCAAAAATGGGTCGCAGGACTGTTCTGATTGCAAACAGCAGTAAAAAACAATAGTGAATGCAAAAAAAATATAACACAACTAATCATATAACCACACAAAAATAGCAAGAAAAAATAGCAAGAAACTGTACCAACATGGACAGGTTGCGTGACATGCCCTAATCTTCAAAAACCATGAGTATTATGCAGAGTAAAAGACAATATGGTCCATTTACTTACAGTGACCATAAACATGGTTTGTGTCAACCACAAAGTGTTCTGTGTTGTAAATTATTGGTTCCCAAGACAATGAAATCCCTAAATTTCAAGATATTTAGTAACCAAACAATAAATAATTTTACACACACACACACACACACACACACACACACACACACACACGCACGCACACACACACACATATTTTTTATTTTATTTTATTTTTTATTTTTTTTGGTGCTGTGTTGGATTACCATTTGATGTCCAGTGTAAAATCTGGACTTTCTTTAATCAGTCTGAATACTGACAGATTTAGAAACATTAAACAACTGTAGCCCAAGGCATAACTTGGGAAATTTTCTGAAATCATCTTCAATAATTCAGACCACAGGGGAATATTTAATTAAGCATTCACATACAGTTTTAACATTGTCCACACGTACTTCTAAATTTAATTGGGGCTGAATTGACACATTAAATGTGAAATAGACCACAATCCCAAATACATAGCCAGCGGGTGTCAATAGCACCCCAGTTAGGAATGTTATACACTGTATAGATACAGCAACATCATAAAACACAAAGATATTTAAAGAAATGTGGAATGGACTCGGGTGTGATTTGATTGCTCTCAACTTAAACCCCACTGTGACTGCCGAGCAGCCTTATATGACCGTGGAACTGCAGGCTATATTTCATTTGATAGGATTACAGTGACAAATGTTAGCCTGCAGAGAATTGTGGCCACAATATCCTTGTGCTATTCTAACATTCAACAAAAGGGTTGGCCACTCCGAACAGTTCAAATCAATGTGGTTTTACCCCCCCTCCCATCAAACCGTATTGAACTGAATAATTGGTGACTCCAAACCTCCTTCCGACTGTCTCCCTCATCTTTTTCCGTCTCAACAACGTCAGTCTCACCAATGTCAGCTTTCAGTCTTTTTTTGTTGTGTCCTAATCCTCTCTTTGTGACCGTTATCATGTTTGTATTTCCGATATATTAGGAAGAATCTCTGCTGTCTTGGAGGATTGATGCTTCAATTGTTATCCTCAAGCCTTGTTTACAGCGAGTCTAAATGTGTAAAATGAATTCCTGTCGAAAACAGAGTAAGAGGAAAGAAAGAAGGCAAATTCCAGGTAAGCTATTGAAGACGCTTAAGTTGAAGCTTGTGTTTTCCTCTGAGCAGTGGCTTGAAAAAATCCATCCATGCTCCAGTATGTATGTTCAGTTATAAACTGTATACATTCTTTCTGACCTAGATATATAAGTTTGTTTGAAAGACCATAAAGTGAGTGAGTCACTGAATCAAATTCTCAAACAATTTGTTCAAGAACACTGATTCATTCAGGAATCAAGCCCTTGGTGCATTCTATTCAACTGTAAGTGGGAGAGCAAGATATAGGGCATAGAAAATGTCAGGGGGACAAGACATGTCTTACGTTATACACGCTATCAATTCTTGCACATGCGTTTTATAAATGAGACATTCTTCCAATCCATTGTGTAATGTGCAAACCACAGCAACTTCAGGATATCCCCCCCCCCCAAAAAAAAAACAGTCACTAAACAGTGTGAAAGGAACAGTGATCCGACAACTTTAAAAGCCGTGTAGTGTCTAACCCTTACCCTAACAACACCCTCAAAGAAACCTGAGCACATAATTTGAATGAAATATAAACACCAGGACTAGTGAAAACACATAAAATGTCCTTAAAAGTTGGTTATCATGATATTTTACTACATTAGCATGGACATTTGGATCTCATAGGTTTAGGATCAGTAAGATTGGGAATGTTTTTTTAAAAAACTTCTCTTCTGCTCATAAGTAATTCCTGTGATGCAAAGCTGAATTTCTAATATTTCTAAATCATTGTAATATGCTGATTTATTATCAATGTTGGAAACTGATGTGCTGCTAAATATATATATATATATATATATATATATATATATATATATATATATATATATATATATATATATATAATTATTATTATTATTATTATTTTTGTTTGGAACTTGTGATACATTTTTTTAGGATTATTTGATGAATATAAAGTTAAAAAGATCAACATTGATTCAAAATATAAATATTTTGTAACAATATATACTACCGTTCAAAAGTTTGGTGTCAGTAATTCTTTATTTATTTATTTTGAAAGCAATGAATGCTTTTATTCAGCAAGGATGTGTTATAATAAAGACCTTAAATAATTGTTGTTCGTTTTTACCTTTTTATTCATCAAAGAATTCAAAAGTATCACAGGTTTAAAAAATATATATATATATATATATTAAGCAGCACAACAGTTTCCAACATCGATAATAAATCAACATATTAGAATGATTTCTGAAGGATCATGTGACACTGAAGACTGGAGTAATTAAGTATAATTAAGTATATAAAAATAGAAAAACATTATTTTAAATGGTAATATGGTAATATTTTCTTTTTCTGTATTTTTGGTCAAATAAATGCAGTCATGATGAACAGAAGTGACTTCTTTAAAACACATTAAAAATCATAATGATCCCAAGCTTTTGAACAGTAGTGTAGCTCCGCCCCTTTTCAGCACTGTCATCCTATTGTATTTCCATAGCATGAAGTTAGGTCGTACGAATTTATGAATGAACCGCTCGTTTGACTTTTGTTACAACAACTGCTTCAAACATTAGAATGCACATGATAACAATCGTTAACTCTAAAAAAAAAAAAAAAAAAAAAAAAAATCCACTTCACCAGCTAAGTACTCTTAAAACTGTGGTGCTAGAGCTACCGCAAAAATGCCAAAAATTCCAAAACTCGCTATGCACTTGTTTCTTTGACGCATAAGGTATGTAGTCAAACCTGTATAAACTATAGGCTATGTATGAATTCATATGTATGAATGAATGACATGTGAATGAATGATAATGGCATCATCACATTCTCACAGGGAAAAAAAGAAGCAGGTCACAATTGACCTTTTTGGTCAATGAAGAACAGAGAGTCGAGGTCATGGCATGAGGCATGTGATAACACTGCAGGATTCTCATTCTCAAAGTCAGCAGAATAACGCCATTAATGTTCTTCACTGCCAAAGCTGGCATGAAGTAAATAAATAAAAAAAATCCCTCAGTTCCAAATGCCATCTCCCCTAATGCTCACAGGCACTGCTGTTAAATCCTTTTCCCTTGGTCATTGAACATTGGCTCATTAGTACGGATCAAGATCTTAGGGGACAGATCGCTTTTGAAGTTTTGGCAAGGATTGGTGTGCAGCTGACAGCTTCGTGTTGGGAAAGTAACGGACAAGCACTCTTTGGTCCTCTGTGAAATTGTTGCCACATTATCTGAATCAAACTCCTATTGGAATGCAGCATTTACCATGAGACTGATGCATGTATGAGTGTGTGTGCTACATCACAAAGTGGTTTGAATGTCTTTTGTGTGTGCCTGTGCTCAGCAGCTCAAAGGGACTGAATGGACTGCATTTGTGTGCGTGACATTTTGTGCCTCTCCCATGTGTGCATATTAATGACATGTGGTATTTCTGAAGCCCAATAAAATATGCCCCTTGATGGCATTGTGCGGATGGTGTAGGACGTGACGGGGGGTTTGGAGGAAGAACGGTTTTCAAAGGCGACCTGCCTCTTGTTTGGTCTGGGAGAACAAGCACAGTGTGATGGGGTGTGTGCCCTGAATAGCAGCAGACATCAGTGTGGATTAAACTCACTGAACATGCATAGCCTGTGAGAGTTTCAACAGTTTTTTTATTATTATTATTATAATTATTCTTTTATTCTGAACAATAATAGTTTGAAAACCACCTGGAGTCTTTCGTTTTTGCTTTTGCTGGAGTTTTTGCATTCTTTTTGGGTTTGCCATCAGGATTTTCTGGCTCTTTGTAGTTGAGAACACTTTTATAGAAAAGTATATCTGAATTAGTAATTTGTTTATCAGATGAAGGCTTTACCATATGTTCACTGATGTTTTGCAAGTATTTAGGCGCCCGGGTGCAGTTTGGGGTTCGGTGCCTTGCTCAAGGGCACTTCAGTCAAACTCTCTAACCACTAGGCCACGACTTTCCCATAAATGGATGGATGGACAGATGAATGAATGAACAGATGGATGGAAGGATAGAGAATACATTTCTTATACTAATTATATTGAATCACTTATGTTTATCAGATGAATTAATTATTAGACGTTCACCAGTGTTTTAGAAGTATTAAGATTTATGTTTTGATTAAATTTTGAAATATGTCCTCATTTTTACATACATTTTTTTTAGTAACTTGGCTCTTTTTATATGGATGGATGGATGAATAAATGGATGGAATGATGGATAGATGTTGGATGGATGAATGGACTGATTGATCAGTGGACAGTTGAATTGATATGGATGGATGGATGGATGGATGGATGGATGGATGGATGGATGTATGGATTGACTGATGAATGGATAAATGGATGGATACATGGATAAAATGATGCATGGATGGATGGATGAAAGCAATGGATAGATGAATGAACAGAAAAATGGATGGATATGTTGGTATGCTGAATAGGGTATTTGTTGGAAAGCCTGGTTTTGTCTGGCCAGAGGAACTGGCCCCCCCGTCTGACCTTGGTTTCTCCCAAGGTTTTTTTTTCTCCATTTCTGTCACCAAAGGAGTTTTGGTTCCTTGCCACTGTCACCTTTGGCTTGCTTAGTTGGGGATGCTTGACTAAATGCACAGGCACTATTGAAAGAGAGCAGAACTGGACGATGACATCACTGAACCATCAATTAACTGAATTAAGCTGAAAAAAAAATGACTCTGTTATTGTCTTCTTGCATTATTGACTAACTATTTTCCTGTTTGACACTGTAAAGCTGCTTTGACAAATGCAATATTGTTTAAAGTGATATAAATATAGGTGACTTGACTTGATATGTGGATAAAATTATGGATAAATGGGTGGGTGGATGCATGAACAGATGGATGGATGGACCGATGAGCGGATAAATGGATGGATACATGGATTAAATGATGCATAAATGGGTGGATGGATGGACAGATAGTCGGGTAAATGAATGGATGGATGAAAGATGGATAAATAAATGGATGGATGAGTGGACGTTTGAGTGGATGGATAAACGAATGGATGAGTTTTAAAATGGCTGATGCTGAAATAACAGCCTCTCACTAATAAAGAGAGAAAGAGAGCAGTTGTACTTCTGATCACTGGCACCTGTAAGGGAAAGAAACCTAACAGCATCTGTTTTTGAAGGACACACACACATACTAAACCAACACACAGCAGGCACACCACTTCTCCCTCTCCCCCTATTCATTGATGCTTTTGCTTTTGACACTCATCTCACTGCCATTTGTCTGCGATCATTAAGAGTGAGCTTTCTTCACTGTATTAAAAGTACACACTTATCCGTCTCACTTTGAGGAGAAGGATTCAGTCTCAATACACAATATTGACACTCATCTCACTGCCTTTATTTTATGTAGCGCCTTTAAAAGTATCATCTCAAAGCGCTTTAGATACATATAAAAATATGAAGTTAATAGATACACACAACAGTACAGACAGTAAAGAACTAACCAAACAATACAAAGCCAATATAATAAAAGGCAAAGTAATCACATAAAAGCTACCCTAAAAAGTAAGTTTTAAGGGATGATTTAAAAGCACTAAGGGATTCTGCATTCCTAATCTCAGAGGTCAGGGGATTCCACAATTTAGAAGCCAAAGAAGAGAAAGCCCGAGATAGGTGTGATGTGCTCCCTTGCATTGGTCGTAGTCAGAATCCCAGCAGCTGAGATTTGTACCAACTGTAATTTACATAGGGTAGCTTTTGAAACTCTTGCCAGCAAAGCATTACAATAATCAATAAGCAAAAAAAAAAAAAAAAAAAAAAGTTGAGTTAACTTTTCAGCCACAAAAAAGTCAACATTGGCTGTAATTTGGCAATGTTTTTGAGACGAAAAAAAAAAATGTTTTGACTGTATTACGAACATGCACATTTTTTTGTTGGCCCAGGGTTTTTAGTTTAGTTTTAAACTTTAAAGCAGAGCCATTCACACTTAAGGTTATAGACTCTGCTTTGCACAACTGGTGAGGTGAACTAATAAGCATTGCTTCACTCTTGTCACTGTTTAGACAGAGAAAATTTTTAGACAACATTTTCTTAAACTAAGTAAAACAATGAGAGAGAAAAGACACAGGTATATTGACTATTGGTTTTGAATGAATGTAGATCTGAGTGTAAGTTGGCATTAAAGTGAAAGTTAAGAACAAGTGTTCTTAAAAGTTCTTAAAAGAAAAATTTAAATACTAAAAAGTAAAGGGCCCAAAACTGAATCCTGGGGAACACCAGAGTGCACCACACTGACCTCAGACCGGCAACCACCCATCACAACAAACTGCTTGCGATCAAAGAGGTGGGACTTAAACCACTTCAATGCGGAATCAGAAACTCCAAAAATAGTCTCTAAATGGGTGATTAAAATAGAGTGATCTATAGTATCAAAAGCGGCAATAAGATCAAGAAGAATCAGTATAGATAGACGGCCAGAATCTGAAGCCATTTACAAGTCATTAGTGACCTTAACTAATGCTGTTTCAGCATTAGTTAAGGCTGAGACGCCTTTCCAGTTCTTACATTCTCTTCAAGCAGCTAATAGACCTAATTTAACTTTTATGGGGTTTTGTTGGAAGTGCTATCGAACAACTCTCTTTGTCTATAAATTGAACTAAAGCACCTGAAAGTGAGCCATCCTCAGAAGAGGGAGAAAGAATGAGAAGGGCACCCAGAGGCTAAATATGTAGCAATTAGCACTGTTAGCAATTTGTTTCTTTTCCGTTCTTTTTTTTTTTTTTTTTTTTTTTTTTTGTAGCCATGATACCTGAGCCACCATTTGGAGCTGATCTCCTCACATCTCTACTCTTAGATTCTTCTCTGCCACTCCCTTCAGATTCAGCCGCACGTCCCAGCAGAAATGGCGATAATTGCTTCAATGTACAAAGTAATTATCTCAGGTAATTAAGACCCTGTATAGAATAAGAGCAAGAGGACCGTTTGCGTTCCCAGGAGTGAATGAGGGCTGAATTCTTTTCTTTCATGTGTTTTAATTGAAAGGGAATGGGACCTGGGCTCTGAAAAACTCCTGGGCAATGAGACATGCTGGGACTTTGGGGCTTTAAAGTCATGGCCACTGTAATTGTGTGTCTGAAGCTTTTTATGTCACAAGCTGTGCATGTGGGGTTCATAACAATCTGTAATCTCAGGTGGCTTTTGAGAATGTAATTGAAAATGAGCAAAAGCAAGCCTCTCACCTGTATAAAATAGAAATTCAAGATCTCAGATACAATCAGTACCTTCATTGTTAATTTTTCACCATATAGAGTGATTTATAATTGCTGCACTCGTAGTCATTCACTTGCCCATTAACTGTTCAAATCCATTTTTTTTGTTCATTGATAATGTTTTTGTGTGTGTGTAATTTACTAAAAGAATGTTCAGATGAGATAAATGCAACAGGGTCTGTTAATCTCAAGGAGAAATTTCTTCAATGTTTTGACACGTGCGTAAATGCTACGGCTTGAAGTGTTTACAGTATGTTGATATCCGTCGCTAACATGGCCTGAATGTGAAGCAACAGATCAAACAACAATCTGGCAAGAGCATTTTGCCAACAAAATGGTCGTTCAGGATTAGAGTTCACCAATAATTCAGGTGATTAATAATTATGATGAATTATAATAATTGAATTATAATAATTAATGAACACTTCAGTGTTGACATATGAAGTATTCACAGGAAAACACTGAACACACATGGAATTAAATTACTGTCTTTCAGCTTTTTTGGTTTGTAGCTCAGGCTGAGAAGCTAAATGATCTGGAAAAAAAAGACTATTTTCAAAATATCAGAAGAAAGAAAGTTTAATAGGTTTGGAACAACATGATGAATGAATGGCAACAGAATTTTAACTTTTGACTGAATCAAAGCAGGATGTTGGTGCTATTGTATTTTGTAGTGCTGATTGTTAGCTGAATTGACACTTATTGAACTAAACATTAAACCAACTCGGCCTGAACAATGCCACTACCTTCTGCTTATCGTTGAATTGAACTTGTTTAATAATTTTTGAACTTTTAATTGAGTTGAATCAAATTGAACTGATCTGAGCTGAATAATAACATTATTTTCTTTTTATAGCTATACAGCATATGTACTCACCCTCAAGCCATACAAGATGTAGATGAGTTTGTTTGTTGTTCAGAACAGATTTGGAAGAATTCAGTATTACATCACTTGCTCACCAATGGTTGCTCTGCAGTGAATGGGTGCCATCAGAATGAGATTCATGTGAATTATTGTAACGTTTCTATTAGCAGTTTGGACTCTGATGGCACACATTCACTGCAGAGGATCCATTGGCGAGCAAGTGATATAATGCTAAATTTTGTCCAAATCTATTCCAATGAAGACACAAACTCATCTTGGACGGCCTGGGGGTGAGTAAAATTTCAGCATTTTTTATTTTTTTCATTTTTATCTGAACTATTTCTTTAAACTGCTTTCAGACAATCTCTACTGTATAAAGCGGTATGTAAATGAAGACTTGACTTAGAGTCGTAATGAGCCACAGAAGGGACCGTTTACATTTTAAAAGCGAAACACCTGAGTCACCTTTTTGTGTCATTGACCAGCAAGAGTTGGTTTAAGTGACACTGAACACTGGCTTCCTTGACAGGATGCTGCATTTGCCCAGAAAACGGTCTCACAATAGAGACTATCTCTCTGCTACAGCAGAACATAAAGCACACACATTAGAGTGAGAATACCTTCATCGCTGAGCCTGTCCTAACCAAAGCCCAGCTGCCTCTGGGGAGACCACTGCCATGTGATGTCTCTCAGTATGACATTGACTTCTATAATAGGTGTTTATCCACTCAGTGCTGTCTCTGGCCAAAACAAAAAGCCTCATAAGCATTTGATTAACTGTAATTATTTTCTGTACCCCTGAGATATGCTGTGGAGGAGGCCTTCTCATGTATAACCATGGGGTGCAGAGCTCATTCAAAACAGGGCACTGCAATGACTTTTAATTGACAGTGCTGGCACTTTCCATGAAAAGGGTACTGTAGTGTACACAATGGCGCCAATTATTTATTATTTTTTTTAAAGCATAAGGCACAAATCAGATTTATTTAGTTAATCATATATTATGAATTCAAATGTTTTTGATTACCAACTAATTTTAATTAAGAAAACTATGTGCATTTTAAATCATCTTTTGGAACTTTTCTGTTGCCAAATGGGAAAAGAAGTAGATATTTTTTCTCAGTTGTTGCACAAATTGTTGTGTTGACTTGTCAAGCTCAACTATTTAGACCTGTTAACAAAGTAAAAATACATTAGCACTTGATGTTAATTAGCACTTAATATACTATATATTAGCACTTAATATAAACTATAATATAAATTAAAACTTCTCTTCAGAAAGGATGCATTAAATAGATGTGACAATAAAAACATAATTTAAAACATTTATATTTTAAATAAATGCTATCTTTTTAACTTTCTTTTCATCAATAAATCCTGAAAATGCATCACGCTTTCCATAAAAAATAAAAAAACATAAAAAAAAAACTTTTTTAAACATAGATAATAATTAGAAATTATTCTACAACATCGAAATCAGCATATTATAATGATTTCTGAATGATCATGTGACATTAAAAACATTTTTAAAAATCTTACAAACCCCAATATTTTGAATAGGAGTGTATAAAATTATTTGTTTTTTCTTTAATATATGGGAAATGTTTTTTTTTGCAGTTTTCCAGTTTATCAGTGACTACAAAACAACATTTGATTCCAATCTTTTTTTTTTTTTTTTGAGTTTTTTTAAGCTAACTATACAACCATGTTACATATTATTATTATTTTTTTTTTATTTTTATTTTAGATAATTAACAGAAAAAAAATACAATTACACATCCCAAATTTCAAATCACAAAACTCACATTACATAAATAAAAAATAAAATAGCTTAAGTATTTAATTTGTGCTCCTGAGGTGGATGACCAATATTGTCTTTTATTAATATTTATATTTTAGTAATTTATAGTAAAAGGCTGAAAAACATTTTTTTTAAACATCTCCTGCATTTACCTTTTGCTAAAAACAACCAAAATGAAATATATATTGGAGCATCAGTGATTGTTTGAACTTTTTTTAATAGTTGTATTTGAGTCCCTCAGTTGTCCTCAGTGTGAAAAGATGGATCTCAAAATCATACAGTCCCTCCTGGAAAGGGTTCAAATATAAAAAGATGCTGGAAAACTGAAGAATCTGCAGGACCTGGAGGATTTTTCTGAAGAACAGTGCCCAGTTTAACTGTTCAGAACAAACAAGGGACAATGTAAAAGTCATTGCAGTGCCCTGTTTTGAATGAGCTCTGCACCCCATGGTTATACATGAGAAGGCCTCCTCCACAGCATATCTCAGGGGTACAGAAAATAATTACAGTTAATCAAATGCTCATGAACAACCATCACAAAACAAAAAACTGTTGTGGATCATCCAGGTAACGACACAAAGTATTAAGAACCAAGGGTTCCCAAACTTTTGAATGGGGTTATTTTAATAATTTCAGCTTTTATTTTATTTTAATTTTTTTATCTTGTGGACAATATGTAAACATCTTTTGTGTTAAATATCTTACTCAGGACAGTACTAAATAAAAAAATAACATGCATTTAGTATGATCTCTGTTATTTTGTTCAAATTATTCACATTTTTACAGATTCTGCAAGGGGTTCCCAGACTTTCGCATGCCACTAGTCAGTTTTAGTTAAGATACACAGCACATATGAACTTGACTTCCCAGGAAAGATTTACCTGTGATGGTGTCAGTGTGTCACTATTACCAGGATATGTGGATGCATTGATATAAATTAAGCCACTAGCACCTGGTAGCTCATGATAAATGGCACTAAGCTTTTCCTTCATAATGCAGTGAGGGGTACTTCCATCAAACAGGAAGCAATCTAGTCATTAAATCCCTCACTAATAGAGCTTGTCATCAATGACATGCTTTTAAAAACACCCTCATATGATGCTAGCATGTAGAAAGTTAATGAGCTGGTTTATTATTCCCCAGGTGCATTGTTTGAGAAATCTTCTTGAGGAAGATGTGAATGGGCATTATAAATTACTGCCACTGCATGGTGTGCAGGACGATACCTCAAGCTGCAAACAAGAGCCACAAATTTAACTCGCTGTGAACAGAACATGTTTAGCTTATTAGCATATCTGTGGTGCAGAGAGAGCACACATCTCTGTTAACATCGTTTGCTTACTTGGAAGACTTTATAACTGCTGGATCTTAATGATGTTTACATTATAGTTCTGAAGCTACTGGATATGTCACTACATATATTACAAACACATAAAATATATGTTTCAGTATTCACACTTCTTTCTGATTATTGAACATGTAGGAAGTACTTGTTAAAAGTATTTGCCCCCTTAGATGTTTTCATGCTCAACAGCACTGAATCGTAGAGCATAATGACTGAATAAATCTATATTTACTTTTTAAATTTTATTCTTTATTTTAAATCAATTCTTGTTTAGTTTTGCTTTATTCTTCTATTATAAATCTTCTCTATGTAAGGCCCTATCCAGATATTCCTTCAGGATTTCCCTGTATTTTACTGAATTCACTCTCAACCATCACAAGCCTCTGAAGGCCAGCTGAAGACAAGCATCCCCACAGCATGATGCTGCCACTACCACCACACTTCATGGTATGGACGGTTGTGCTATTGATGATACTTTAGTCTGATAGCTCAGTTCTGGTCTCATCAGACCATGGAACCTTCTTCCAACTGGCTTCAGAGTCTCCCACAAGCCTTATGGCAAACTTTTCTTTGGTACTCTCCCATAAAGATCTGACTGTTCCACTATTTGAGCAGTAGTTGTTGTTTGCACACTAATCTCACTAAAGCGTCTAACTCCTTTAAGCCAAAAGTACACTTTTTACACTTATGCATTTTTTCTTGCGACTACTGTGGGTTAAAAGAGTACAGTACAAGGACATTTTCTCTCACTTCTGGAGAGAAATAGCGTACACAGTGGACAATGTTGAAACATACTGGCCATGTGTGCACACACTATCAAAAGGAGTGTAGTTTTAAAGGCTATGTATTTGGCTCTATCCATATGCTAAAGTGTGCTTTGAGCTTTAGAGTTGGCATTGTTGTCTTCCCACATACAAAAAAATAATAAAAAGAAATAAAAAGAAAAAAATTCAAAGAACATTTTGCTAATGTTCCAATTAGGTTATGAAAACGATATTTCTGAATGTTTTTAAAGTTTTTTTTTTCTTATTTATGTGAGATAACAAAGTTCAATTTTATTTGAACATTATTTATGAATGTTCTCTGAACCATCTGAAACTAGTAACAGAAACATTAGACCAATTTTCAATTAAAATGTTTTAGGAAAATGAAAGGTAAATTAAGTGCTGTTCAACAACAAAACATAAAAACGTGTAAACACATTTGAGCTGATCCTTAGACAAAGCTGTCAACACATAAATGCAAGATATTATAATCAAGGTGAGTTTTACCAGAGAAGCTAATGAGTTCATACTTAACTAGGTCATGGCTACTATTTCACTATTGAGAGACAGAATGAGACGGATATGGAGGGAAGAGAAAAGTGAGAACTGATGGGGAAAATAAAGATGCATGTCATTCTCACACATGAAGAGGAACGTTTGAATCAATCCATTATGTCTTCTTCCTTCTCTTTCTTTGTATACCTGTGTGTGCATACATTTCTTTGTATAATGTAGAAATAGACCTGTCAAAACAAGAAACGTTTTTAAGGGTTGTAACTTATTAAATGATCCATATAGACAGATAACTAGGTACTGTTTATGCGCTCTGATGTAGACATACTGTGAAGGTTGTTTTAAAGTTTAGTAGGGGAGATTGTGTTACATGTAAAACATTAATGTTGCATGTAGAGTAACTTTTTTCATTTTATTAACTATGGGGGAAAAAAAATCTTCCAAATTGGCAGCATGAAAAAGAAAACAATAGTGTTTTTTTTATTTTATTAACTACGGGGGGGGTTCAAGCACTTTAAGGCCTTTGAGGTGGTCTTGGCCAACCTGCATGTATGGATGACAGTTAAACACATCCAAAATGGAGAATAGGCTCACAGACAGACACACACAGACTGAAATTAATTGATTAAACTAGTATATTAATACTCTATAAGCAAATTCAAACACAGACACACACACATACACAGAGACACACACATACACAGATATATATGCAGACACATTTTGTTGCAGATATAGATATTTGAAATAATTCATAAGTGACACAAAACATATTGTAAGTTTTCTCTTTTAAAGAGCTTAGATGTCATTTTCAGGTTTCACTGTAATCATAATCTGTCAAAATTGTAAAAAATGATGTGTCTGTATGAACGATGGTTAACTTTGACTCAGTGAGATTTAAAATTTTACAACAGTGATTTTATAATGTCTAAGCATGAATCGATCAAAGCCATGAACTGTACTGTTATAGTTAATTGAATGAGCTCATTAGTGGTCTTCCACTTCCATCTAGTGGTTATAAATTGTTATTTCTCATATAATACTGTGTTTTAACTTTTATAACAATTAGAGTGTTATTTTCTGCCCAATCTCTCTTAAATTTTGCATGCTTGTTAAGAATGAGATTTTGCATTATTTTACAGAGTTTTGAGAATTTGTGGGCTTTCTGTTTGTATTAATAGGCTTTTGGGTACACTATGTAAAGGACATATTATAAAATGACCAGTTTATAGTTGTCCGAATGCAAATGTTCAACATTTTTTTGATAATTATTGACCTAGAGAGGCTAGAGAATTGTACTGCAGTGGTTGTATTGATTTTCAACTAAAACCCTTTGACTAGTTTGTTAAAGTAGCTTATTTAATTTATTTTATATAATATTTAATTAACAGTTTTATTGACAACATTGGTCCCAGAGGCAAAGTTGTTCAGAATGAGGAGATCTATCATATGATATGAAGATCTAGTGTTTGTGTGAATATATGAGCATTTTCAACCAAATTGAGGCCATTTACCATATAAATCTTGTTTTTGAGCCCTTTTCTACTGTTATAGCACCACATATGGTCCGATCTCCATGAAACTTTGCATGCTTGTTCAGACTAATCTGACACATGTTTTCACCAAGTTTCGTAAAGTTTTGAGTTTTCGTTTAGGTTTTATAGGCTTTTGGGTATTATAGCCACACCCCTTTTAAAAATTAACCTGTTATAGTTAACCAAAGGACAAAATTCAACATTTTTTTGATAATTATTTTTGAAAATTATTGATCTAGTGTTTTTGGAGTGTTTTGTTTGAGTTTTTTGATAAAGACTGGGACAAGTTGGCAAAGGTAGGTTTTTAATTCATTTGTGAATATTTAATGACTGATTTGATTGATAGCATCAGTCCCAGAGGCAAAGTTTTTCAGAATGAGGAGATCTAGTATCATTTGATATGAAGATCCAGTATTTGTGTGACTATATGAACATGTTCTTTAATTTCAAGTCATTTTCTATTGAAATCTTGTGTTTTTGAGTCCCTTTTTACTGTTATAGTGCCACCTAAAGTCTGATCATCATGAAACTTTATTTGCTTCCTAAGAGTCATCTGATATATGTTTTCACCAAGTTTCGTAAAGTTTTGAGTTTTCGTTTAGCTTTTATAGGCTTTTGGGTATATTTGGCCACACCACTTTAATAAATGACACTGTTACAAGTAACCTAAGGACAAATTTCAACATTTTTTTGATAATTGTTGATCTAGAGTGTGCAGAGAATGTTACTGCAGTGGTTTGGTTCCGATCAGGTAAAAAACCTAGGACTAGTTCGCAAAAGTATGTTTTTAACTTATTTGTGAATAATTATTGAACGATTTGATTGACAGCAATGGTTCTTGAGGCAAAGTTGTGCATTATGTGGAGATCTATCAAATGATATGCATATTGTGTTGATTTGTAAAACACCACGTGATTACTGAGCCATAAATATTCATTAGCGCCAACTAGTGGCCGATTTCTTTCAAAATTCTTAGAGACCTTTAGGGCCATGAGTTGAACAGGCCCAGCGAGTTTCGTTCCGATCGTCCTCTGTTAACCTTGTCAAATAGGTGCTCAAATTTCATTGACCAAAGGCGGCCATGTTTTTTTAGATACGTGAATGTCCTCATAGATACTCGTGCCATTTTGGACAAAGACACTGTATACACAATTTCAGATCGATCGGTCCAACGGTTTTCTAGTTACAGTTTTTCAATCTTATAGCGGCACCAAGTGGCAAATCTGCATATTTTATTTTTATTTGACCAAAGTTTGTGCTCATACACATGTGTAGCAAGTTTGGTGAAGATATCTCATTTTGTTCACGAGATATAGCCTTTTGCGTAAAATTGGTCCTCGACTTACAAAGGTTTTGGTGCCCCATTGCAACAGTGAATTGAAAGTTCAACTTTTTTTTGATAATTATTCATAATCAGTGTCCAGGGAATATTTCAGTAGTGGTTTAGTTCTGGTCGGGCGAAAAACCTTGGACTAGTTCGCAAAATTATCTTTATTAATTAATCTTGAATATTTAATTAAGAGTTTTATTGAGAACATTGTTCCCAGAGGCAAAGTTGTTCTCCATGAGGAGATCTATCTTACGATATGAAGATATAGTGTATGTGTGAATATATGATCCATTTTTTGTACAATTTATTTCTGTTATAATTGAAATATTGTGTTTTTGTAGACTTTATTTACTGGTATAGCGCCACCTATGGTCCAATATTGATGAAACTTGGCATGCTTGTTAAGAGTCATCGGACACATGTTTTCACTGTGTTTCGTAAAGTTTTGAGTTTTTGTTTAGATTTTATAGGCATTTGGGTATATTTTGGCCACGCCCCTTCTCTAAATGACAGCGTTACAAGTAATCAAAGGATAAAATTCAACATTTTTTTGATAATTATTAATCTAGAGCATCCAGAGAATTGCACTGCAGTGGTTTGATCGAGATTGAGCAAAAAACCTAGGACTAGTTCGCAATAGTATGTTTTTAACATAATTGAGAATATTTGATGAACAATTTGATTGACAGCAATGGATCTTGAGACAAAGTTGCTTGGTATAAGGAGATCTATCGAATGATATGCATATTTTGTTGATGTGTGTGAAAAATTGTACAATATACAATCGTTTACGTACTTGAAAAACGCAATGTTGCCCCCTAGTGGCCGATTTCTTTCAAAATTCTTACAGACCTTAAGGTCAATGAGTCGAACATGCCCACTGAGTTTCGTTCCGATCGACCTCTGTTAACCCTATCAAATGGGTGCTTAAATTTCAATTGGCCAATGGCGGCCATGTTTTTTGAGATATGTGAATGTCCTCATAGATACTTGTGCCCCTTCAGACAAAGACACTGCATACCAATTTTCAAGTCGATCGGACTAACATTTGCCTAGTTATAACCATTTATATGTTTTTTTGGTCTTATAGCGCCCCCAAGTGGCAAAGGAGCGCGATTCTTTTTGTTTGACCAAAGATTGAGCTTATAAACATGTGTACCAAGTTTGGTGAAGATATCTCATTTCGTTCACAAGTTATAGCCTTTTGTGTAAAATTGGTCCTTCACTTTCGAACGTTTTGGGGCCCCATTGCGACAGTGAGTTGAAATTTAAACTTTTTTTTGATAATTATTGATATTCAGTGTGCAGAGAATATTTCTGCTGTGGTTTGATTCCGATCGGGCGAAAAACCTAGGACTAGTTCGCAAAAGTAGGTTTCGGATATAACTCAATTTTGCGGAAAAACCGTGCGTCGTAGAGAAAAAAAGTTGATTGTGCACTTTTGTTCGCACTGACCCAAGGATCGCAAAGATGTACAGTTTTTGAGTCTACAACAAACGGTCTACGAGCTACGGCCAAAATCGTCAAAATTTTTAGTTTTTTGCGCTGTAGCGCCCCCGTTAGGCCGATTGTGACGAAACTTTGTCAACCTCTCCCCAAATTGAGCTCTATGATCTGGCCAAGTTTCAAGTCTCTCTAGGCCGTTACGGTTTTTGTCTGCACGATCAGTTTTACGGCGGAAAAATAATAATAATAAAAATCTTAACAGATACAAGAGGGTTTCAGCACTGCGTGCTTGAACCCCTAATTAGTTTTATTTACAATTTATTAACAGTGTATTAATGGGGATGAACTATTCATGAGCAATTGTTAACTCCTTCAATAGCACTTTGGCAAAGCATGACATCTTTTCCTGTTTTCTGACACCAGATGGAGAAATAAACAATTAATAATAGCTGTTCAAATGCTGTGGAAACTTCTGCAGAGAATTTCACAGAGTTCTTGATGAACCTGCAGTGTTGCTATGGCAATACATCCCCCCCGTGGTTAAACATAGACTCACTCATTCACTCAAACATGCAGGAAGCCAGAGGAAGAGAGACACAGGGGGAGGGATTTATTTGGGGGGGCCACCAGCAGGAGAAACAACCTCTTCAGTTAAAGATCATATGGAGAAACTGATACTCACCTCCACTGTAAGGTTTGAATAAGAGCCAAAATCAAAAGCATGAACATCAGTTGAAAAACAGCCACTTGCTTTGATGAAGGAAATGCAAGTTTATATGACTCTATTGTAAATACTGAATATCCTGATAATGTAAGATGGGACCAGCAAAACCGGATCAGCTTGTGAGTAGTTTAAACATACAGTTGTGTATGTTTTGGCTGGTCACCCATCATGAACAATTAAAACAAACTATTAAGTTTGTCACACTTCTCTTCACAGGAGCTGGGACTGCAAAGACATTTTAGTTACATTTCAAGTCGATTGTGATTACTGATTTTTTTATTTATTTATTTATTTATTTTGATTCATATCTATTCAGCAATTAAACATTCAGACTGATTTGTGAATCAGTTCAACCAATTCATTGAAAATAAGTGACTCAAATGAGCGATTCACTCTTCACACTAAACATAATTATGTCAATACCTTACCTAACAATGTATATTTATATATATACATTCATCCATCTGTCCATCTATCCGAACAAAGACCCCAGTAATCAAAGATTTGGCATCTCTGAAGTTTCTAAATAAAATTCCAGAAAATAATGTTAATGATGCCAAAGCTTGCAATCAAAATTCAGTAATGTCAAGAAGAACCATCAATATTTTTCATCTGATTCCTCAAGATGTGCGTGATTTAAAAGCAATTAAATTTTATAGCTTTAGCCACTGTACATCCAGAACTGTCATTTATTTTTTTATTTTTTACTGATTTTAACAAAATTATCTGAGACAAAGACGATACTTCAATAAACCAATAAAAGTCTCCAGTAAAAGAAGGTGACTACAAAATTGTAGAAAATTGTAGGCAATTACAAGCTAGCTTTGAAAGCATAAGATACCACGCCTCCTCCAAAACACATGAACGCGCACAGGCAGAGCAGAGGCTAACCAGTGGCATGATGAGATACAGTGTTGGTGGAGGTTTGAATGGAATGCTGTCAGATTACCTCATGTTTCATTCACCGGAAAGATAAAACATTACAATTCAAACAAAAAACAAACCAAAAAATAAAGCGCATAATATTACAATAATAACACCTTCCATTCTCGCTCAGTCTGCAATAACGTAATGGAATGTGCTGATGATGTATCATGTCAGTGCGAACTGGGTGTGCAGAGGTATGCAAATACATTGACAGACAGGTAGGACAGCCTATCGGAACTCATTTAGACTGAGAGATATGATTGTATGAACATTTTATGGTCCTACACCTTCCAAAGACGATATATTGTAAATGCATATAAATACATTTAGACCAATTAACTTAGTGATTCCTATCGGGATATGAAGAGACTTTCAACCAGCATCACAAAAATAGTTTTTTAACCAAAACACCTACCCTGCCTTTAAGACTGGAATTGTATAAGGGAATGTATGTTGAATATAACTGCACTTTTTTTTTTTCATAAAATTTACACTAAGTGAAAATCTTTGCAGGCGGTATATCTGAGGAAAAAAAGTCAGGAAGTGAGTCATCTAATTTGGTTTGTAAAAACTGGGATTCAAATCTCAAGAGACTTGAATGGGCATGAATGTGCAGTTGGGAATTTCAGCCTTCAGGCTAGCTCACCTCTGAACATCTTTCTGGGGCCTGGAAAAGCAGCAAAGATTTACATCATTTAACCTTCCTGAAGCAAGAGGACACCAGCAGCAAGCTAAATGTGCATAACAGGCAGCTGGACGCTATGTCCTACCGCACACAAGTGTCATGTTTTCCCTTGTTAATGGATTATGTCACGTCAAGAGTGAATGAGAAGTCTGGCATCTCATTATTATTATATGGCAAATGATCAGAATATGTCTGTCCACTGGGAACGACCTTCTAGCCCCCGGCTTTCTGTGGCTGCTATTTGTCACTTAATTAGCTACAGGATATTCTGGTCCCACAGGCCAGTAAAACTGGAGCTCTGGTATCTGTCTTCACATTTTGATAGCCACAGGGAAGGCAGACATAAGGCCACAGGTATGCTGCCTCAGTCAACAAGCTTGATTGTGTGGCCTGAAGCAACGAGAGAGCTACAAACATAAGCCACAAGTCACACTGAAAATAATGTGCATGATTCCACACATGAGATATGGTTACTTTAAATCTCTGTTAGATTCCACATGAGATTTCTTATTGGTTTATTGTGACTTAAGGTTAAGTAACAACCAAGAAATCACATTAAACATTACAGGAAGAGCCATAAACAACATTTGACAGGTGAAATGACCAGGTGGGTGGCAAAACAATATGTCTTATTGAGATTTAATTTCTTTATATTTTTGTAGACATTGCCAACAATGAATAATTGCATGACTAGATACAGTAGATCAAGGGTTTTCAAACGTTTTGATGCCAAAGACCCCCAAATAATGCATGATGATCCTCTTGTGAGTATCTTTCCCTTCTCTGAAATATAGGCTGATAAGATATTTATTTATAAAGCCATTTAAAGAGTGATAAAATGTTATAAATGTTACTATAAAATATTGTAAATATGTAAAATATTATCTGAAAACATATGCACTTTTTTTTTTACCTTCGATCTGATTTCTGAACAGTCTTTAGAAAGCAGAAAGAAACAGTAACAAATACTGTAAATGTTAAATTTATTTAAAATATTGGAGTTTTGTATATTTTTATATTTATTATAAATTGAATTTAGTTTTATATTAATTTAGATTGTATCAATTTAGTTATATATATATTAAAATTACATTTATTTCATTATATATATATATAATATATATATATATATATATATATATATATATATATATATATATATATGTATGTATATTACACTATATTACTATATTTCTCTCAATTGTCCCGCAGACCCCTAGCAAACCGTTATGGCTCATTGGAAAAACCCAGCTGTAGATCATTATTAATTGTTACCTGCATTCTATAATCATCAACTCCAAAAAGCTATATTGATCTTTCAGCCTGATGTCAGCAGACTGATACAGCAATATTAAATAATATCTTTGTCTTCAACCAATTTTAATGTTACCGCATTGTTTAACTTATTGCATAAACCGATTTACAATGGCTTGCCGGCTATTCTCTGAAATTGCTGTTGGGACCTAAAGCACATATTGGAAGGTACATGCTTTCTGACCATAATATTAAATGGGAACATCCGCCCTATTGAGAGGTCAGTTGAATGTCCTAGAGAAGGATTACGTGATTATTAGCTCTTTAATTAAAGACATTCATCCACATATACTCAGATCATTCACCAGCTCCTCACACTTTACTGATCCAAAACCTTTCTGAGCAGAAACCTTTTAGCTCAGTGCTCTGCAGAATTTATGCCTCGAACAACACATTTGTGCTCCAATCTTAAAGGTCAAGATCCTGGCAGAAGTGGCCATTTTAGGAGTCTTGTTTCAGTCTTGTGTATATAATGGAGCACGTTTAAAGGTATACTGCTAAGTATACTGCTTTGGTGCTGCTGAGCTGTAGTAACAGCAGAGTGTCAATGTTTCACTGCAATAATACAAGGAATTACCCTGTGCTGTTGTGCTCGCTCTCACTTGTTCACTATTTCTCACAATCGCTGATTTTTACAGGATTTCAGGACATACAGTTCTATTGGGAATTCCTGAAAGAGACTCCAGTAGGAATCAGATATAGAATGAGGTTCAACTATTTACACTCGGCCACTATCTTGTGGTTTCTTTGATCAGATAGCTATACAGTCACAAAAAGGCCAGGTGTAAGTGTCCTCTGGAATGCATTTGAGGGGGATTGCAATCCAATTTCTCAAACTACTTTAAGGAGATGGTCTGAGATGCATTCCAGACGCAAATGGACAAGTGTAAATGCATTTAGATGTTGAAGCCTCATATTTTACTGCTCCTCCCAAAATGGCAAAAAATAAAGGTTTGAGAGTGCATTATATTGGCTCCTCATAGCCAGATACCATGTATTCGTTTATGAAGAGACGCATTCATGTTGTCATGTGTAAATGGAACAGTTTCAACAAATTGTTCTTAAAAATGGTTCTTTTTTTAAAAGATTATCATTATATTCTGAAAATAGTGCTTGATAGCCATGGTCACTATTTACTTTTATTCAATTTAACATGGTGGCTTGGACACTCACAAGTATGATTAAATGTTCCGTTTTGGGTGAGATAGTTCTTTAAAGAATGGGTTATAAATATTCCTGACTATTATTTTGACTATCATTTTCTTCTTGGTTAATGAATAAAATATGGTGGTGCATTTCTTCTTAAATGCTAAAATGTATATTTACATGCATGGTTGCATTTTGTTATGACTAAATTCCAGAATATTTAATTAATTCTTACATCAAAGCTCTATAGACCGTATTATCCTTGAGTAAGCATAGAATATAATCCAATGTTCAGCATCCATAATAAAAAAATAGCTTTATATGTGTCAGTTCACGGAGGGTTCAGAGCTGCCTTAATATTGCATTACAAGGGAAAACTTTTCCCATTCACCTTTGCTGGACCCAAGAAGGTTTCAAGGTACTTTGGAGAGCAAAAGAGTTAAAAAAGACAGAGCATCGGTCACCTCAGTATCGACATTTTAATACAAATTCTCCACAGGTTTGCTCCAGACAGCCTTTGCTTTCAGCCCTGAAGCCTGCCTGAAGGGAAAGTGTCTTTCTCAGCACATCCGCAGGGTTGATGGGGACTCTAATGTACTATTAAACATTTAGATCCCCAGCTTCCACTAATGGCGATTATGTGCACAGGTCCAGCCAAGAGGAGACAGTGTTATGATTCTGACTCTAGCAGATGGGTTATGATGTTAGGTAACATGGGATTAATTTGGATGGCCATGTTTAGTCTCTGCTGTTATCAGATTAATGAGGCTTACACATGCTGTGTTCCTGTTTATTACGTTTTCAGGTAAAAGTCATCTGTGCAGCACTGCGTGGATTTGGCACAGGTGTTGGAATTTTCTCTTTCATTTTTGGCCAATATTTTCTGACTTCTAAACCAAAGACATTAGAGTATATGAAAACAGAATATTGATGAAAACATGAATATTGTTTCTTGATTTCTTTTTTTATTATTTTATTTTATTTTTTAAATATTTCCAGTGCTTCTTCTGTAATGACAGTTCTGCTTGTTTTATTATTTATTTTTTTATTTTTACAGAAACTAGGAGTGGATATCTATTAAAATAATTAAAATAAGTGCAACATTAATTACATTTCTTAATTCCAATGACTAAATGTTCTGAAGTATTTACACATTTTCTACCAATTAAATTTGTTTTTTCTATTGAAAACGAACAAAAAAGTAGCTAGCCGCACACTGAATACAATGCAGACTGGAAAAGTCTAGAAAAACTTTATATACTGTACATTTTATATTTACACCCATCCTAGCTCTCCTCTGCACACTCATGAGAGTTCAGGTGAAAAGTAGTCATATGACTACATGAATGAATTGTTTGCGAGTCAGATCTTATTCAATGAATCATTTGATCCATTTCCCAAAACAGGTCTGAATTCTTCCTTCACAAGTCTTACCCAAGCTAACTTCATCTCTAAATAACTTAAGATAGCCTTTATTCAATTAAATTAAATTCAAATTTATTTGTATAGCACTTTTCTCAATACAAATCGTTGCAAAGCAACTTTACAGAAAATTAAGTTTCTACAATATATTTAGTAGTAGCTTATCAGTGGTGACTGTCAGCTAATGTACATATGGTAGAAATGTACAGGAAAAATCAATTAAAGACGTAATAAAACAGACAATGAACACTATTAACAGCAACTATTATTACAGCGACATACAGCCAAGTATGGTGACCCATACTCAGAATTCGTGCTCTGCATTTAACCCATCCAAATTGTACACACACACAGTGAACACACACCCGGAGCAGTGGGCAGCCATTTAACATTATGCCCTTGCTCAAGGGCACCTCAGTCGTGGTATTGCCGGCCCGAGACTTGAACCCACAACCTTAGGGTTAGGAGTCAAACTCTCTAACCATTAGGCCACGACTTTTGTTGCAATCAAAATTATAGCAAAATTTGGTAGCTCTGTATGTTTTTTCAGGGTTGGCATCATCTGAGGTAGTCAATCATCCATAAACCGCCTGCAGATAGTCCAGAATGCTGCTGCTAGAGTTTTGACAGGAGTTCATAAACGGGAACGTATAACTCCTGTCCTTCAGTCACTTCACTGGCTGCCGGTGTGTCACAGAATTGATTTTAAAGTTCTGCTATTAGTTTTTAAGCCATTAAATGGGTTAGCTCCAGCTTACCTTTCTGATCTACTGACACTCCACCAACCTACAAGAGCTCTTAGGTCTGCGAACTTAGACCTCTCAGTGGTACCTAGATCAAAACTTAAGAATAGAGGAGATAGAGCATTTTCTATTGCTGCTCTAAGACTTTGGAACAATCTCCCAACTGAAATTAGAACTGCACCCACCCTGTCCATTTTTAAAGTGAGGTTCAAGACTTTTCTATTTGATCTGTCTTATACAAATGAATGTTGATGCGGTTGTCCTGTTTGTCATTGTCTTTTATCGTGTTATGGTGCTTATTTAAAATTGTTGCATTCTGTATAGCACATAGGTCAACGGAAGTTGTGTTAAATTTTTGCTTTATAAATAAAGCGATTGATTGATTATAGTCTTAGGGGTTGGCATCATCTCTTTTCAGGTGTTCTGGATCCAGACTGAAGCTTGTGTAATTCCTAGTTACCTTGGGATGTCAATCCCGTGGCAAAAACAGAGAAACAAATAGAGACATAATTAGCATAGCTGCTGTTCCAACCAAGCAAAATTGATTTGTTTAACCCAAGCTAAAGAATAATAATGTGCATTTGATCAGATATAACTGCAGTACAAGATTATGATGCATTATTTGAATGCTTGGCCGAAGAGATAAGTCTTTATTCTACATTTAAACAGAGACAGTGTGTCTGAACCCAGGAAGTTATCAGGAAGGCTATTCCAAAGTTCGGGAGCCAAATGAGAAAAAGCTCTACCTCCTTTAGTGGACTTTGCTATCCTAGGTACTACCAAAAGTCCAGAGTTTTGCGACCTTATAGGAAGCGTGATAGATTGTAGCGTGGTAGAAGACTAGTTATGAACAGGGTTCATTTTAAAGCACAGATGAGACCTTCCATCTGTCCTTTAATTCACTTGAACTCAGGTATTAAATGTAAAGGTATCCTGGTGGGACATGCATTTATTTCTTTAGGCTAAGTTAGCAAAGGGATAGAGAGCTGGAAAGAACATTTATGCCACTCTTTTAACTGATAGACCAATGGATTTCCTCACCGGGCAAAAGGGAATGAATAGCCCTCCTTTGACTTGAGAATTGATTGCCATGCAGTGTTAAAAATAAAAAGAGCAGTGGAGAGAATAAAAGAAAGAACAGAGGGCAGACAGAATAAATGATGAATCAAAAATAGATGGAAGAGAAGAGACAAAAAGAGTTTGAGAAAAAGTGAAAGAAATGGGTTTTGACTAGGAGGCAAATTAGCAAGTAATGAAGAGAAAAGGCAGTGAATATGTGATAGCTAATACCAATGGGGTAATGGGTCTCCGTATTGTACTGTTTAAAGGTGAGGTGTTTGTTTTCAGACAGGTTTCTTAAACACTCCTTCATCTGCCATTAGTGAACAAACTGATAACCACACCCCCAGGCTCATGCCATTGGCTGACCCACTGTTGCTGTGTCGGGCTGGTCAAAATACTTTTCAATGTTTTGATAGCACCATAGAGAAACAGTGTTCACACTTAAATCAACCTACATATGGCTTGCTTATAGTCTGCATATTAAGTCAGTAGTTAGGAGAAAGTATTTTAACATCAAAGACTTCAAGGAAAATCAGAAGTCTAGACTAGTTCCTTGCAATCATCATACAATAACTTCTTGATTATAAAAAATAAAAATAAAAAAAATAAAAGAAATATACATATAGGCCTATAGAAATGTATGTCCATTACTTTAAAAGTTGAAAGATTTTTTTCAAAAAGATCTTGTACCTATTAAGAAGGAATGTGCCACTATACTCTATTTAATCAGTAACATTTTCAAGCATTAAAAATACTAGGCATGTCTAAAGCAGAAGAAGGCTTGCAGGCATTCTGAACCTCATAAACAGGTATTGGGAAGTCGTGCCTTGAAATATTAACAAACTGTATTGAAAAGTACTTTGGATTCATCAAGGTCTTCTTGAACGCTTCAGATGTGTGTACTTCACACAGCGTTCAAACATGCCTCACATTTGCTAATGGAGCCTCCATCAAGCATGAGTGGCATAAACTTCACATCTCATTTCCATACATCACATCTTTAAGTACAATGAGTGAAAGAAGCATTGACACAGTATGCTGAGATAGTCTTTTTTTTTATGAGAATATGGGTATTTTGGTAAATGCACACCAACACAGTTAATAAGAAATTAGAATTAGCTTTTCCCGAGGATGTTCATTAAATGTAAGTTGGTGTGTGTGTTTTTTTTTTTTTTTTTGTAATTTTAATCCTGCCTGAATCAAACAATTTGACACGACTGTGTTTTTATTGACACAACCTTAGTAGTAATTACATTATAAATCACCTACTGTTTGGCCAAGGGGGTCTGGATATGAATCTCTGTGATAAGTTTTTTTCTGTGAAAAATGTACAAAATTGTTCCATTGGGGGTACAACAGCTTGTCATTTGGGCAGTTATCTACCCCTAAGAGATGCATATAAGAGGTGCAAAGAGTAGTAATATATAGGTATTTCTATAAACCTTTTACCACTAAATATGTTACAAATATGTTCCCTTTGAGGGTTTTGCCCCAGTGACAAGCTGCCTGAAGTTACAGTTATTCCACAAAAGAGGATATTTAAAATGTGTTTGTTTTTTTGTCCAATCAATAAAGTCAGTGGGGTCCAAAGTTGTTTTCAACTCCACTGACTTTCATTGTATGGACAACAAAACTTTGTGTTCCACAGAAGAAATAAAGGCCCGTTTTTCATATGTATATGACATTCCCATTCACACCTGGTGTTTTAATCCATCTCTATTGTTCACTTTCGACCACTTTCCTTATTTATTTGAAGGGAGGGTCTATGGGCGTGTGTACTGTATGTATGGGCTTTTTCTGATCATTCGAACATTCTGATCATTCTAACATTGCGAAAACTTGCACAATTTACATATGAACACAAACGGTGAATATGGAGAACTACACAGAGAGCAGCAGTTTTTGTTTTTCCTTTGATAGCCTGTGGGCTTGTGTTAGAATCAGGACTGGAAAGATAACATTGTGCTTTTTACATAATTTTTTTTGCCTTCAAATCAAACTTACGATTTCAGATGACAAAGTTTAAATCCCATCAAGCTAGCACACGTCAACACGTCCCATAATGTTTAAGAATTAGGTCAGTAGGCAGAGAGGAATGCATTCAACCACATGAGAAACCACATGAACTACCTCTGGAAGTGGTTGAAAGTGGACAAGCTCAAAACCTTTCAGAACACATTTACAACTGTATTTAGCATTGTCTGTGATCAAATTAAAAAAACTTAATACCAGGTGTAAACAAGGTCAAAATCTTAAAGTGCTGGAAATGAACTAGGACAGATAACAAACCCATTCCAATTTGTTTAAAAATGTAACAGAACAGAGGCTACATGCAGTCACGACTGTATATTCAGTCCAGAGAGACATTCACATCTGATACCCAGGATTACAGGGTTGTTTAAGGTCCAACACATCTCTGAGGGTAGATGAAGCAGAGCCACGGAAAGAACACCAATTTTGCCCATTGTCCAACTTCTGCTGTGTTCAGGTAGACAGAAGCAGCAGACTAGAACTGCCGTGTCACGGGGTACAGAAAGCTCATTTAGGGAACGATATGGTGAACAGTCTGGCATTTCAGTGGCAGATAAAATAGAAGTGAGAGAAGGCCATGGTGGCAAAACTAGATGAAACTTGCCAAGAATGTTAAACTGAGTGTAACATCCTCAGTATATGTCCGGTAAATGAACATAGAGTGCCCACTGCTGTGGTCTTTTGCCTGAGCCCCAGCTGTGGACCGTCACGCTTTTATATGCACGTCTCAGAAGAGCACACAGGGAGAGCTCATTGCAACGTGCTATAGACCCCATCAGACTTTATTTCTCACATTGTGATACGTGCCACAAGGATCCGCAACCGAGAACAAGTGGAAAGTGATCATATTTTACCATTTACGGGAGGTTATACAATGTGTTTAACAACCTGCAGAGTAAATTTTTAGTGTGTCCACAGCTTAAATGAGAAATCTGTTTAGCATTTTGTCTAATTCATGCCACATTGCTGTGGTTCGCATATTGATGATGGTATGGAACAGCCTGACTGTATCAGGAGAATTCATTAGCTTTGCCATTTGGTAGGCGATAACTTTGGGAGGGTTCAGTCATAGCTTTGTTCCATCTGCTTGGCACAGCACTTTTGCGCTGGGAAACACTGCTGGCTCGTTAAATATGGAGGACGGCCGGCTTCCCTCACCACAAATGGGTCATATTATCACTGAGGCGTACTGTTCCTGCATCAATTCTAGAATCTAAATAATAGAATAAAGGAACAGATTGATCACTTTCATTTTGGAAAGCATATTTTTGCTTGAGGAGGAGGCATATCTATTAGAAAGGGAGGCATTTTCAGTCACGTAGAACAGCAATAAGTTCTAAAAGCGAAGTGTGTACTTTGTTGATGGTAAAAATCCATCCAAATGTAATATATGACTATAAGTAAGGTATTTTTAGGTTGATTTCCTGAAAAGTGTACAATAAAGGTGACTAAGCAACTGACAAGGTATTGTCTCAACCAACGGGGTAATTCTAGGGGCGGGTCTATGTTTGTCCTATCATTTAGCATCGTGAGGAATATCTGTGAAACCCATTTTTATTTTTGCAGTATGTTGATGTTATTTGCACAGAAATAAATTTTGAAATAGCAGATGAGTATGCCATTTATTCATATAAAAGCAACTGCAATCACGTAATCAGGATTCTTTGAAAGTTTCTGGCTCAGAGTTGACAGTTAAAATCTCATATTGAGAAATAATATCCACCCACTGACTAAATTTATGTATTTTATTTAACTTTAGAGTGTGTTAAAACTGCAAAAGAATTAAATTGTTTTTTTTTTATTGGATAAATGTTCAGTATTATATTATTTTTGTAGTAATTTTATGAGGAGAAATGGGGTGAGTTCAGCTGGTGAATGGAGATGTATTTCTCACCATGTGCCTGTGCCACGAGTGGCCACTTATGCATCTGAGAGCTGCCCAGATCAGCCTGTTCCCCCCATTATACCGTTCACTCATCCTGCCAAACACCATTTAAGCATCTTTCATTTCCTCCCCTTGTTTATCAGCAAGTTATTTTTTTAGTGAGACCAATCATTTTACACCGAGCTCCAGCATCAATGTCCAGCACCTTTCTGCCGAATTGCATTGAAGAATTGCCTCAAGGCATTTGGCATGGCATAAAAACACTGCAAGAATGGCAGAGAAAAGGATTAAATGGGCGGCGATTTGTTTTTATATAGCTATTTGAATGAACCTGATTTGAATCTAAGAGTGCTGATTGTTGATGAATAACATGTGTTCATGCAGCACACAGAGTGTGGGAAGTGTGTAATGATAAAGTCAAATTTGCTAAAAGTAAAAGATTGCATTGTAATGGTTTGTACCTTTTTTTTAGTTACTTTTATTTTGATATGTCTTATGTTGTTCCAGACTACTATTATGAAAGCCTTTTGTGTTTGCTGTTTTTTGGTTTCCTTTTCATTTTGTTCTTGATTTAATTAGTGATTTGGGCCTATCATTCATTGTCCATTTATTGCACTTGTACCTAACTGATCAGGTGAGTTTTCACAGTTTTGTCATCCCTTTGGTCATGCTCTAGTTTGATATTTAGGTCAGGTCACATTACCTTATTTTGAATGGATCTAGTTTAGTTTTTAGTATATTGTTGTTGATTTGGTTTGATTGCATCTAGTTTTACACTTTATTGTGTGTCAAGCCTTATTTTAGTGTGAGGAAGTCTTACAATATAAATGTATGCCATTCATTATTAACATAGAAGTTCAAGTCTGTGTAAAAATCCCTTGATGTTTATTGAATTATTAAACTTTTAAGACAACGCAAAATTGTCACATCAATGAATAAACTCTAGGTTCTAATTCATTTATATATTTGTAACATATATACATACTTTGTATCTCTGTTATGTCTTTTTCTGTTGTCTTAATGTGTATTGTCATGAAAGTCTTTAAATGGATTCTCAACTAAACTAAACTTAACCTGTGCATTTTTACACTGCTAGAAACAACATCCGCATGAACAGACTCCATACGACAATATAAATCTTATTATTCCTGATTTTATCCCAATTTACAGATTCACCCCACCTTTAAATAGTCACATTTTGTTGCTTTGCAGTCTAAAATGAAGATGGACACAGTTTTTGTTTCATCCAGCTGTATTTTCTTAGTGCAACTTATAACATCCAAGTGAAAGATATAACACCAACATCTCAGAAAAAAAAAATAAATGAAGAAAAAAAATAAAATAAACCATAATCACGGAGTTGGTAAATGGATCACCCCCTCCTAAAAATAACTCCACTTGACTTTTAGCTGTAATCAGCAGTGATCATTTTGATGATCTCAGCATGAAAAGAGCTTTCCTGGACCATTTCAGTACTTGGTAGTACAACTAAAGCAAACAATCAACTATTGTGCCTATTGCGTCAAGGCACTGTCATATGATCTCTGGGATAAAGTTGTGGACAGGCACACGTCAGGAGATGGATAAAAAAAAAAAAACATAATAATAAAAATTAAAAGGGTTTATCAGTGCCTAGAAGCACAGTGAAGTCTATAATTAAGAAGTGGAAGGTATTAGGTACAACACAGACCCTCCCTGGATCAGGATGTCGCTCCAAACTGTATGAAAGAGCCAGGAAGAAACTGGTTAAAGAGGCTACTAAGAGGCCTACAGCAACTGCAGGAAGCAGTTGCAGGAATTTATGACAAACAGTGGTCATTATGCACACATGACAACAATATCACAAATTCTCCACAAATGTGGCTTATATGGGAGGGTTGCAAGAAAAAAGGCTACATGCAGTCACGACTGAGGTTTGCAAAAACACACCTTAAAGAATCTGAGACAGATGAGACAAAAGTTGAATTATTTGGCCTCGACAACGATATGTCTGGCGGAAATCCAATGCAGCTCACCATCCAAATAAAAGCATTCCTACAGTAAAGCATGGTGGTAAGATCCTGTTATGGGGGTGTTTCTCTGCAGAAGGGACTGGAGCACTTGTCATGATAGAAGGGAAAATGGATGGGGCAAAATCCTGTCAAATTGACCAACATGACAATGACCATAAGCACACAACAAAACTGAAGGACAAAAAGGCGAATGCCCTTACATGGCCCATCTTTCACTTGAATGTTATAAGTTACGTACACTGAGTAAATACAGCTGGATAAAACCGTCTTCATTTCAGGCTGTAGCAAGAAAATGTGATTTGTTATTTTATTTTGGGTTATTTTCTATACCCACTGTAAATTTGTACATTTCCTTACCTGAGAAAAAAAAACAAAAAAACAAAAACATGTTTCCCCTGTCCACTGCAATGGCTGTCCAACACTTGTCCATTAAAAATCAGCAGCTTGAAGACCAAGGAATACAGCTGAAATATGCTTTATTTGTTATGCGATTTAAAATTAGCTGACTTCCTATATATGGTATTCTGGAATACTAATGTTGCATCTATTGAAGTGCTCCTAGTTTAGGGGTTGGCAAGTTTAGTGGTAGAGAGATATGATGTTGAAGGGTTTAGCTATAGATTTAATCAGGTGCACCTGAACAAGCTAATCAATGTCTTCAGAAAGACTGGATTTTTTTTTTCTTCTTCAGGGTTGGAGCTAAAGTCTGCATGAGAGTGGATCAAACTTGCCTACCCCTGTCCTATTTACTTGTTTGCGTCTAGTGGAACAGTTATTGTAGGGGATACTTGGAAAGATTTTATATAATCTTTCTTAGAGTTCTCAGAGATATATTGAACTGGTGGCTCATTATTCATATCAATTACATCCTAATTTTTCGCTGCATCCTAGAGGAACATATCTGGTTCTTACTCTCATCTGCTGATTGGGAGTTTTCCAAGTCCCAAAATGTAAGTTAAGTGAGGTCCCTTGCTTCCTCACATTCCTACTTTGAGGATAGCTAAAAAGAATAGGCTATTAAGGCATTTTTAGGACTCTGAGTCAGAGTTATGAGTACATTCACACTTGAATACCCTATTGCTCTCTCTCCCTCTCTCTCTATCTTTCTTTTTTTTTGCAGAGGTAGAGCAGGTAGAAGCTTAATTGAGTACACCTACTGTACTTGACACACCTACTGTATTGATTAAACCCAAAAATCATGATATATTATGTAAGAATAAATCCTCCGCAGCACGATGGGCTCAATTTTACATTACTTTGAGTGTGCTGAGATGATCATGCTTAGTTTTCCAGCGTATACTAGTCTTAAATAGTGTTATTTTACCAGGGATCACTATTTAAGTGTTCAAGCAAAACCTGATTGACACACCCTTTTTTTTGCCCCTTACCATGTTTATGGTTTTCATGTTAATGCCTTTATTGGCGTTCAGGCTATTCAACGAATGCATGTCTGTTTCCAAATGACCTACAGTGGTTTTCTTAGACAGACCTTATGATTTGCATATAAACAATAGGGTTTTTTTTATGGTGAGAAAATTTTGACAAGGTTTTGAGGTCTCAACATTTATACTTTAGCAATTCACAACATGACAGGAGAAGATTTAGAGGATATGCTTTAATATAAGTGTTTATTAAATCATTATACACACCCATTTATTTATTTATGTATGATTGATTGATTACAGAATCTTTCATTTCGCCACATCTCCTTATTGAAATCTTTGTCATCTCCAATGTCTTTCAGTAAACCTACTGCTCTGCTTCTGTTTCCCATTAACATTTCTGTGTTTTTTCTTAATTTATCAGCATTCTCTTTGTGTTTTTGGTGTTCTTTGACTGCCTGCCCTTTCATTCTGGATTGTATTTTGAATTTAATGTTAGCTAGTTTGTGACAGACCATGGTTCTCGATTGTATTGTGCAGTGCTCCTTGGGGATTTGCCATTGCAAAAGTGCTGCTGACAGTTATGAGAGTCACTGCATGCGTTTACTCACTGTGACATCTGTGTTTACTGTTTTGGAGGGAGGAAACCATATTGGGAGGAGATCTTAAAAAAAGCTATCTAGTAAGGCCATGCTATCTTTATCTATCAGGCTGGAAGCATGATAAAGAGTAATAGGAAAAAAGAAAGTGAGAGAGAGCTTGAGTGTGGTTAGACTGGATTGTCGCTTTATCTCATAATTTGTATGGGCGACTTAAATTAAAATATTGTGAAAAGAATGGCTAGTGTAAGTGCTTTGTTTAAATTATAACCAATGAAACATGAATTGAAAAAATAAATAAAAATAAAGTGTTAACACCAGTATGACTCCAAGTGCTGTTTACACTAATGGACAAGTGTGTAGTGCTTGGAATTTTATTTTAATGCATTTTCATAAACTAATTTGAGTAGAAGGTGATGGTAAAAGAGCAGGATTAACTTGTGAGCTGTACAGACTGCCCTTCAGAACATGTAGTAGAAACGAGAAGAGACTTGATAAGAAATTTTATGGTGAATTGCATGCTCCGATCAAAGTGTGTAACTTTTAAGAAATCAAATTTATATTTTCCTGCAGGATGAGAAATCTTATTTTAAAAATGAAATTAAATAGGATTTTCTGAAGCAAGGTGACTTTTCTGAGTTATCACACCAGAAACATTGGAAACTTCTAAAAGAGAGAGAGAGAGAGAAAAAAGAAATACCACTTCGTTTTAACAATCTCTTTTATATGAATGGTTGGTTAAAAAATATAATTTGCCTCTTAGGTTCTCTTCAGCTCATTGGATGAGATAAAACTACTGCCACTGTTTGATATAAAATATTTTGCATAATATTAAGATCTGGCATTTAATTTCCACTCAATGGAGCATGTCTTGACAAGACCTAAAAATTGTATATGTAGCAGAGATCAGGGATAGTTCTCACATGGGATATAAGTAACTAAGGTTCTGAGACAAAAGTGCAATTACACAAATGTTTTCTTTACAAGTGTTTAATTATTTTCAAAAATCTAGTTAAATTAGAATCATTTGCATGTTTTTATATATTAAGGCAACAATCAACTACATGATACTGGAATTTGTAACTGAAATGTTGAACTGTTCTCTGTTTGTCCCAGTTGGGACAAGTTGTCACATGTTTTAAATGTTACAAATGTGTATTTGTTAATACCATTTTGGTCCCCCCAAAATGGTTTGATATAATAATTTGGTGTTTCATAAATAGTTGTATTCAATTATTTTTCTATTTATAATTTTGCTGTAAAGCTGCTAATGGCAGGACCCATTGTGACAACTTACCCCTTATAATGTGATAACATTTTGAGTGAAAAGTGTAATTATGCAAATGTTTTCTCTATCAGTGTTTTTCTCATTCAACATCTATAGTTCGGAACCCTGTTAAATTAGATTTGCTTGTATTTATAAATTTAGGCAATTATCAACTACGTGATATATACCTGTTGTTGTTGTTTTCAGGATGGAGCAAGTTTCACATGTTATATATAAATTTTTCACATGTATATATATATATATATAACAGTTTAATATTTTTGTATGAGACCTTACAATTTGAAAACGTTAGGCACTCCTCTGGATAGATAGCCTAATGTACAGAATGACGACGATGCAATATTATCCGCCTAGTGGTTTGTATCAGTAGCAAGCCTGTGAGCACAGTCAAGTCTATTTGATCCCAGTGAGGGGTGCGCTGTTAGATCCCACGGTAGCTGTCCATTCAGGACTGCTGTATGTCTGTATAATGAAATCCACATGAAAACGTGCCTAAATAATCATTAGTCCACTCATCTCAGGATAGTTTAATTACGCAATGCATTACAGCGAGACGGGGTGCAATCGGTGGCATTGCACGTACTCGCATTGTATTTCCTCGATCCTTTCATCATATGGACTGAGGAGTCGAAAACTAGTTTGAGCGGAGAATAATTCCAGGCGCGCGCTATTGGCTCCCCGTCCTCATCTGTCAATCTGCGGAGGCGGGACTCTGCCTGCTCGCGCTCCCATGAGGCGATAGATGCGCGAGCTGTACTTTTCTACTGTGTTGGAGCGCTTCGCAGTTCTTGAGCTTAGTCCGAGCGTCAAGTGAACGGCGTGCGAAAAGCGCAGTGGGACTTCAACCGAGGAGAAGTTATCGAAGGAGCCTGTGGTATTGATTGCAGCAGCCTGCACCTGGATAAACCCCTATCGTCAGCGCGCAGAGAAGCGAAAGAGCGAAGAAAGTGAGTTGACGGCAAGCGGACAGCTGTTATAGAAGGAAGGCAATATGATGGTGAAGCAGCACATGCTGTTTACCCTGTACAGCATCTGCGGGATCGTCCTTAAAGGTAAGAGCGCTTCAAACTTTAAGGCAGCCTATGCAGTGCTTTGCAATTTGGGGGCTCATCATCGTTACGCAGTATGTAGAAAAGGCATTAAGCTTTGGAATGATGATTATTTGCATTTCCATAATATCTCCAAAGGGCCTCGAGTGAGTACGGGGACAGTTTTCTGTTAGTCATCATTGCTCTGAAGAAATTTGTACGTTTGCCCAGCACTGATGCAGAATCTTATCACGGATAAGCCCGCACACACTGCTGCGCTAGAGCCCCGCTTTTATGGATTACCAGTCAAAATGTGTTATAGATAAATCCACCACCATAAGGGAATACCATTTAATTGATACAAGCATTGCTTCACCTGATCGGAAACTTTATATGATAAACGCAGTGTTTTTATTGCGTTTTAAAACCAAAGCCTATATGCGTAGTTAGGCACATTTTGTTTATTGGAAATGCGACAAGTAGCCTATTTAGGCAGAATGTTATAGCGTTAAATCATGTGGTGCTTTTTCATGTTATGTATTAAATATAGTTAGAGGTATGGCTACTGTTTTATTCTGGCAGGGATGTGGCATTGTTAGTTATGGGGTAATATAGATTTGTATTTTACCCTTGTAACGTGGTCATTTATAATCATGTAGCTATCTTGTTCTGGCTAGAAAAGCCCACGATTTCGTAGGTAGCGTGAAGCTAATTGTTTAAGTGCATTTTAGCACCCTTAATCAGGTTTGGATGTGTTTTTTGGGACAATTTCACAGTCATTCCAGTATGGTATTTGCGGCAATCCGCATCTTGGGGTCGTAGTAGCATAAGTTTTTTTTCCTCTCAGAAAAAGACTTGCGGAGTAGACTTACCTGTCAGTTACAGTTGTCAGTGTAATGCCTTATTCACCTATTTTTTCCAACAGTAAATTGCACATTACGCTATATCAGAAGTTCATAAAGAAATCTGCCAGCATTTCTGTATTGTTTACCTTAAGTCTTGTAGTTTCGGCTGGTGGCCATCATTGACGCGTGACACTGTAAACAGGATCAGCAGGGCAAGGTCGCGCGCACAGTTCCAGCGGGGCGACCGTTAGTGACAGGAATACTTGATGAATACGTCAACTGAACGTGCCTTATTGCTTTTTCGCGCACTATGAAGGTAATGTTTGCTTGAGGTGAGGGTTTAGTCCTCCGTTTAAAGCTCAGCGGGATAGGCTCAGTGTGTGACCACTTAAATTTAGGTAGGCTATTTGTTTTGTTTCCCTTGAGAGAAAGGTTACGCCGTCCCGCCAATATCTCGTGAGCAGCAGCCACCGCCCGCCCATTCAGCACACCCACGGTTTCATCTATTAAGATAATGTATACATTTTATGAGTCTAACCTCAGATATGATTTTAAGTTTCTTACACTAACAAACAACTGTGTTCATGTCAACATTGACTCCAAACATGGGCATCCATTTTTACAAAGTGGTGAAATGGTTTTGACGTCACGAAATGGCTAATAGGTTACTTTGCTCATGAATATTAATAAGGTTGATGTATAGTAAAATTTGCCTGATTTTAGTTAACAAACAAAGGTATTTTTAATGTTTCAGCGAATAGTCTTTGTATTTTTCAAGATTGTAGTAGCCTACAAGTTCGCTTTTTGTGACTGATAACAACCACAGTGGCCACTCTACAAAATATAAATAAATATAAAAATCCGGATCACTATTTATTGCAACACACTACAAGAATTAAGACCTGCCTACTGGAGACGTTTCCCGTATGTTAGATATTCTTGCTACAAGCTCATTCAGTTAAGTGACATTCATGAAAATGTGATGCCTATGTATTTCGATACTCCAAGCCGATCTGGCTTGGTCTGGATATCAGTGAAACATGACTCCTCTGACCAGAGATGTTTACATCTCAAACAGTCTGGTTTGCAGATCTGGCAGTTTATGAATGTGCAGGATGAATGGAAGAGAGACAGAAAGGGGAAGACTGTATTTGCATTCGCCTTTCTGTATACGTGTGTGTGGCTTCCCTCCTCTGCCCCATCTTTTGACAAAATACCCTATGCTGTGTGTTGATAATCAGTCTGAGAGGTGGGCCATTAATAATCAGAGATAATTAAGCACATTCCTCAAGGCTTCACTTCTAATGAGTCGGCAGCAAGCGTGAGACTGAAGCTATGTATTGATTTCCCCCAGCCTTCTCTCTCTCTGCCCGTAAATCACAGAGCCTGTGTCTCTCAGCACCCAGTCAACAGCCCTACTGGCTGCAAGTGCCTCCTTAGGTTCTTTAACACACCTCTCAGAGTCTAACGACACCTGCTTACCATGTGTGAGCATGTTAATAGGCTTAACAAAGAGTGGTAACCAAACTGATATTTGAACGATGGAGGTCAGGGGGTTCTGGTAGCCCTGTCTGCTCTGCAATTGGTGATCGATAGATCTGATCATTGTGATTTCAATGGTACATCGATTGATTATCTCTAACATCTAAATTGTGTGATGTTACATAATCTGATTTACCCACAGACAAGTTTGAATGGCTTAATTTGGTTAAAACTTGAGGAGTTAATAATGTATGTGAAATGTTGATTTCAATAAATGGATAGTTGATGTGATGTCTGCCTGCCAGTCTGTCTGCCTGTCTGTCTGTCTGTCTGTCTGTCTGTCTGTCTATCTATCTATCTGTATTTGTAATCTCTATAACACATAAAATTATGAAAACTGAAAAAAATGACACAAAAAATAGATATAGATATAATTGGCTTTAAATGTATTGCATCGCCTTAAAATGTTGTGTGTGTGTGTGTGTGTGTGATTTTTATGCCATTTTACCTTTTATGTAGATTTTTTAAGTTCTTATCCAGTATTCATGAATGGCTAAAAATCATGGATGTCAAATTATGTGAAATCCCTATAGCTATAATTAATCTAAAACTATAAAAATAATATGCTTTCCCTTACATAAAATGCTACACTTGAAATCCAGAAAATACATATTATTTGATTTGTCAACCCAAATTCTTAACTGGATTTTTAGTGCTCCAGTGCCCATCTGCAGAGAGCATGCAATTCCAAGCTTTTATGTATGTCATCGATTACTCTTAAATCAGCGCCAGCCTTCCTCGCTGAGGTTGAATGTTTGCAGCACAAGTGCGGGCACATCCCTGGCACATCCGTCCAGAGGGATCACTGCAAGCTGCCAGCAGCTGGGGTTGGGGGGAGCATGGCAGTTATGCAAAGCGTGTGGCAGACAGTGCAGCTCCTCCCTGTGTGTGGAGTACTAATAGTCCATGTGAAGTGCTGTTGTGTGGACGTCTGCTGTGAGTAATAGCAAAGCTTGGCTCCCTCCTCAGAGACACCAGAACTGAGTGGGAGGACTATGTGGTCCTGCTTCACAGAGGATGTATGCCTTTATACTTGTTTCTGTTTTGCAGGTACGTTCCCTCTTCACGGACTGCTTGTACACAAAATCTTACTATGTTACTTTTTCTATCTTTCTTGGCCCTATGGTGCTTTGACAGTCTTGTGCTCTGAAACCCTGCCTGAATCTTCTCATGCAAAGTGTACCCAAATTCCGAAAACTAACTCAGCCGGCTAGTAAAAAAAAATCCTCTGCATTGAATGTGTTTGGTCAAAATGAGAATTAAAACATAACAATAATCTACAAGTAATCCACAAATCTCCAATCCATCACTTTTTGTAATAATCAAATCCATCAAGGTGTTTTAACATTAAATCATTGCTTTTGGCCAAAATACAAGTCCACAATCCATAACAACGCTTCCTCCAGTGAAAAAGTCCATCCACTATTGTCCTCTAGCATTAAAATTCACAGATATATTGTATTGTTTAGAACTGTATTATATTGTTCACTTGTAAATGGCGCTTCATCTGTGCGTATTTCTCTCCTGATTCAGGTGAGAAAACTTATTTTACCAGAGAAAGCAATAATTTGCCATTTTGAAGTTTAAAACATTATAATGACAATTGTTTCCATTGGTCCATTGGTGATCAAGTGATATAATGCTACATTTCATGAAGAAACAAACTTGGATCTTGGATGTCCTAACACTGAGTAGGCCTACATTTTAGCAAATTAAAAAATTTGGGTGAACTATTACTTTAAGGGCAAAAAAAACATTATTGACACAAAATGCTCCTTTCATAACTCATTGTGTGGGCTACTGTGCATTGAGGCAAGTCTCTGGCCCCCTGCCTCTCAGTCAGCTTATCCCAACAGAGTAACTCCAAGCTGGGCACTGGCCTTCCTGGAGCCGGCCCTTTTATGGAAGTAGCGTGGGAAAGTGCTCCTTCAGGAAAGGGCTGGCGTGTATGAGTATGTGCAGCTGTATTTGTGTTGAAAGAGTTTAGTGGCCTTTTTTCATTCCTGGTCTGTTGTCTTTGTCAGTCATGGAGCGTGAAAAGCATCTGTGCAGGTGAGCGGCAGCACAGGCAAATGTGCTCAGACAGGTGAGAAATGGTGTTGGGCATAGGCTGCCATTTCTGCTGACTAGAATAAGCATTTGTTTGGCATTAATTTAGCAAGGGAACAACACAGATTTGCACAAGCCTTTCTCTTTGTGCTGCAGCATGGAGCTCTTCCTATGGCCCGTTCTGTCATGTGTGTGTGGTATTATTGCAGTTCAAGTCTCTTTCTCCCATTTCTTTAGAGTGTGAAGAGGCTGAGCGTGTCCCTCTTTCTCACTGCGTTGCGTATGTGGTTGTTTGTTTGGCTGGCTGATTGAGTCAGGATGGAGAACAGGATTAGAGGTGAATATCCCTCTTTTTGTATTTGTCCTCTTGTTGGGTTGCTGGAAGCCTCCTAAACAGAACACCCAAAATATTTGCTCTGCCCCAACACCACGCCCACCCCCTCACTTTCCATTTTCTGTTTCATGTCTCTGTCTTTCTCCTCCTTCATCCTGCTGTCTCATCTCTCTCTCTCTCTATTTTACTCTCTTTCTGCATACAAGTATCTGGGCCTTGGTGCGTTTCCCCCCAGACTGAGCTGAGCCGCTGAAGCCCTGCTGTAATCGTGAGGGATTTTCCATGATCAAAGCCCCTCTTTTGTTCTTCCAGGTGTTTGAAAAAGTTAAAACAAAAAGTGGGTGGAACTGTCAACTGTTCTGTGGTACAGCTAGTGCCTGGCATAACACTTTCTCTTCTCCCAAAAGGTGCTGGAAAGGAGATGCCCTTTCGCAGTGATATTTGAACGGCTTTCAAAACACAAACTCTTTGCTGAATCATGGCAGCAGTCTCTGAGGAGATATCTTCTAAAAATTTTCATGTAGCAGATATGTGGGTGATTTAACAGTTGTCATTTTCTTGTTCACATGTTGTCTATACTACTTAGCTGACCTTTGAGATGGATTTCAGTGGTAAATGACTGACAGGCTCTATAATGGCTTTTCTTAAGGTTCTTGTATCCGATTAGCCTTTGTGTTGGCTAATTTAAATGATTTGCTTAAGCTCACAGTAAGTCTGGTAATCTCATTGAAGCTTATGCAAAGAGACACACAGGAAGAAATTCTTTATGGAATTAGCTCAAGATTAAGAGATGACTTGAGGTATAGTCAAACCAATATGATGCTGAATATTTTGTATTGGTAAAAATGTTTAGATGGCATTTTTGTTTATAAAAAGTTGGCACACTACAAGAGAAAATGCAAACAAAAAAGAAATTTCTCATAATATACTTACCTTTAAATCTGTTTATTTTTTTCTTCCTGTGGAACACAAAAGAAGAGTATTATTATTATTATTTTAACAGAAAACAGTTCAGATAAATTGGTTAACTTAAGTTATCTTAGCATATACTGTGAAATTCTATAACTAGTTTAACTTTGCATTATATGTAATTTTACTGAAGAATGTGTATATTATGTATAGCAATAATTTTATTTCTTTTAATTTTACCTGTATATGTAACATGTTTTGTGTTACATTAAATGTGTTTTATGTAATTTAGTTAATGTTTATTATTATATATTTTTGTGACCCTTTTGGCATTGAGTATTGACCATGTTTTATGGACAGGCCATTTACGATGAACTGATTAATCATGTAGCTTTCTCTTTTAGCACCTATGCATATTATTTCTATTTTACACCTATACATATTATTATGGTGGTTATATGTACACTTAAGCACAGCTGTCTTTTTCTTTTTTTATGGTAAATTTAACAAACTATTGTTATTTCTGTTTGAGAGTCAATGGGCTCCAAAGTTGTTTGGAACACTTTTGAGTTTTGCAGAATAAAGAACGTAATTTGTTTGACATGACAGAAATGTAAAGGAGTAGATAATGACAGAATTTTCATTTGAGTGTGAACTGTCCTTTTATGTACAAATGAGAAACGAGTAAAACATGAGAGTATGTGAGGTCATGCTACATTACAATCGCCATACAAAATGAAACCAAAGACCTGGAAAAGAAAAGCCAGATGTCCTTGACTCATAGTTCACTCCTCTCTGTTATCGTTATGCCCTCTGCTGATTTCATTAGGATTTTTTGGAAAATTAGCTACCCTCTCTTCCAGATAATCTCAGATTTTGCCAGTGTACAATGTGATCTTTCACAAGAGATGACACCCGCTCCAGGCTTGCACTGCGATTGGGTAATCAATCAAATTTATTGACAAAAGTAGATGAAAGAGTTAGTTCAGTAAAATTGAACATCTGAAAACGGTGAGCTAGAGGCACTGGGGGGAATGAGGGTCAGTAAATCAAATACTTGAAAATAACCCCCTGTGGGCTCTCCTATGAGAGAGATTACCTACAAAGATCCGTTTCCACCCACTGTCGCCTGTCACTCTCTCCGATAGATGTGGCTTTGACTGCCACATTAGTGGGTTTTCACAACTGCACTGTCTGGCTTTGAGGACCGAAGATGCTTGGCAACAAACATCAGTTTAGTGGGAGAGGACAAGATTTTCAGAGCAGGATTGTAGAGGTCATTAATCGACAAATAGGCGCGTTTCTATTACACTTCAAATTGAAATTGCAAATTGAAAATATGGCTAATGGAAACGCGTCAATTTTTCAAAAATGCCCATATATCGCAAAAAAAGTTTTTATGCTCGCATGAGATGGTTTTTCAGGTAATGTGAAAAAGGAATAATTTGCAAAACTGCAATGGAAAGTTTTTTTTTTTTTTTTTTTTTTTTTCGTATTTACAGGTCACATGGTGTATGTAAAAAGTCATATGATCGTTCTTCAATGTACTCAGAAAATTTACACTGCACACATCTGCGGTTCAGTGTGGCTCTGATTCTGAAGCGGCTCTTTGTGCTGCTTCTGTAAAGACACGCATACGCCTCCTTTGAATAAATATAGCCAAAATCCGTCGAAATTCCACCAAAATCCATTGCCATGACTTATTGCGAGAGGAAAAAGTTATGTTTTAGTAGCATAACACTGGTTAATGGAAACGCCGTCATTTCGCAATACTTTTTTATAGACATTTATAAAATATGGCAAAAGTTTTGCGCAAATCTGTAATGGAAACGCGCCTAATATTTCAACCAAATTTGTGGGCGCATCGCTGGTTAATGTCACTTGAGCCTTTAAACTGTCAGTTGTTTTACCTCGGTGAGATTTTAACAGCCTCCAAGTATGCATTTTGACCATTTTCTTGGCATATATTTGCTTAAAAATCATCATGTGACACCTGTTCGGCTATAATCTTTGCAGCATACTGTAGGTCTATCTTCACTTTTTCTCTTGGTGCCCCTCACTCCACCTCCCTTTCGTCTCTTGTCATCTGCTGTTGAGGTTGTGCAATGCCATCTGCCTCCTGTGAGAGAGAATTTAACACCTGCAAATACAGTAAACAATCAATTAATCAGAAGCACAGGACAATATGCACCTGCCAAAGTGTGCACACACACACGCACACACACACACACACACACACACACACACACACACACACACACACACACACACACACACACACGCTCCTTCTCATTTTCGCAGTCACTAACAGACCATCAGCCCTTCAGCAGCCAACTGAAACTCAGCGCTCTCCCGCATTTACATATGACTACATTTGTTTGATTTTGCAGTAAAGATGTTGCTGTAAACACGTCTGTTTTCCTGAATGTCATAATTGCATTTAATTTACCATAAGCTGAGCATTCTGCAGTTGGATTAGCTACTTTACGTTCGACTATTTCAGTTGAATAATTTCGTCTTATTAACCTGTACAACAAACAGGTTGTTAGTTCAGCCATTTCACTGCAGGTGCTATGCTTGGTATTACAGGAACGTTATGCGAAGTATTATAGGAAATGCAAAACAAAGAAAGAACGACATATTCAGCCATCAGTTAGAAAGAATGTAGTGCTTGTTAGTAAACATGCAAAGTAGATTTTTACATTTCTGAAGAAAACTTGAGCAGTGCTTGCCTGTGTGAAAGTCCCCTGCCACTATGTTAGGTATTGTGGGTGATTGCCAGCACATTTCTATGCAGTTGCTAAGGTGTTTTGACTGTTGCTAGGGTGTGAAAAGAGCACCCAAATTTCTATGATATTTTGGTGCCTATATTTTGGTGTTTTGTTAAGTGACATTTGTGCCTATTTTAGTGGTGAAAATTGGAAGTCTTTTTATCAGTTCCTCCAGTTTCTCATAATCCCGCAAAATCTGAAAACAATGCAAAATCAACAAAATGTTGCCTTTTTTTCACAGTCATGCATAATTCCTCATTTAACTGCAAAATTATCACAAAAATTCAGGATGTGCTTGATATTAAAGAGAGTTTACCTTTATCTCTACATCTACATGATGAAAAAAGAATGCTTATAGGGTGTGTCTTTGATTTGTTTTTATTTGATTAATGAAGGTGCTGTAAATTGAATCATTCTGAAAGTCAAATAATTTAATAATATAACAAATTTACCATTAATAAAGGTGCTGCATCCATAGTATCTGCCATGTTTAAATTCTGTTTCTCACTTGCAGTTGCAACTTGTGGAGATGTTCATGTTAATTTGCCTCTTTGTTACCTCCACACAATCAGTCATTATGATTGCAAAAATCACAAAAAAAAAGTACATTTTGTAATCTTGGTGAGACCGTTTTCTTTCTTATTTCATGTTTAATATTTTTGAAGAACGAACAAATCTCTTTCAGCAAATGCAAACATGCTGCAACTGTTATACAGCATGGGTTTATTTTCATATCAGCTGGCCTTGTCCACCTGCTCAGATAAGGTCAGCGATCCTCTGTAGTACATTAGACATACAGCTTTTGTTTCTCGGCATGTGTAGGAGGGAGGGTACCATGTTTCACCTTCCACAGTGTTACAGATACAACTCGCAGATAAACAGGAAGTTAAGCGTCCTTGTTCTTTGCACTATCTATACTTACCTACTGTATCTCTGTGCTCTTTCAGAGGCGTTTCAATTTGGCTTTTGGTCATGGCTTTCAGTTGCCGTTCCTCCATTTTATTTCACTATGAATTCAAATTGTGCAGTTTTAAAATAGAATTTCGTATGAATCTCCACAATCTCATAGTGCCTCCTATGTCTGTTCTGATTCAGAAGATTAGCCTCCTAACTTTACTGGAAACATATATCCAGATAAAATGACATCCCCGCCAGTGCTTTTTGCCACACTGTGGGGAAGACTTGTCTCTTTGAAAGCTTTTTTTTTTATTTCAGTCATGCTAGATGATTACTCCGATTCTGTCTCTCATCAAATTTTTATTTCATTTACAGATGGGGTATTTGTTAAACTGCATGGAATGTAAGAGGACAAAACTAGTCCGTATCCTCAATTGCACATGAAGAGGATTTTATAAGTGTTTAAGTTTTGTCATAATTCAACTTTGAGATGTTCTAGCTGTTTTTTTGTTTTTGTTTGTTTGTTTGTTTTTTCTCTTGCTCACTGTTACACTTGTGGTTGAGCTAATTGAGTCACTTAAAACTGAGTTTGCCAGATTAAAGAACTGACTGCAGAATAATCCAGCATATACTGTGTCCCCTGTTTCCAATACTCTGTATGTTTGCTGCAGTGTAATCTAATTAGAGTGCTTTATGTGTTATTACATATTAATATGCTTCTCAACGTTTCTGGAAAGATTTACAGACTATAATGGAGACTGAGTTCTCGAGATGTCTGATTAAACGTAATAAATCTGCCAGTTTTGTTTCTGTTTCTTCTTAACAATTATAGATCCATTAACAATTGCATTATCAATGAAGAGATATTTGAAGAGAAAAAATACATTCAGTTGCCAAATGATGAGATAAACCGTAAATCTGTTTAAATAAATGTTTCTGATTCACTAAAAAGAATCAGCTCCTAAGAGTCATCCACTGGGAAATCACAGGACTAAACTGTTTTTTTATTAATACATAGGCAAAATTGGATACATGTTTAAACATTACAGAATTTATCAGATAAAAAGGGTTTATTTGTCTATTTCAAAGTAAATGAAGTGAGATGAACTCTCTTTAAATTCCTTTAGGTTTAAAACAGTCTTATCTTGCTGATGTGTCTTTGCAGCTGTGGTAACCAGAGGCCAGGTATCTGCATCTTGTTGTAAGTTGCAGGTAGGGGGCTGTTCTTCTGGCACCTATACAGTTTGCTTGTTGTTGAGTGAGGGGAATTATGGATTATTTGTTAAATATAAGAAATGATTGTGTGTCTTTTTTTAATGGAACCAGGTCTGAATAGGTTCTCAGTTCCCTTATTTTTATTGTCTGACAGACTTGCTATTTGTGTGAATGGAGTTCCTCTTTTTTTCTATTCTTACAGAGTTCTAGCTTTGTCGTTCAAGCATCGGTGAACAAAATCAGTCTTAGAGTTATTGAATCCGTTTTAATTTCTCTCCACTCCTTTTTAATAGTTAAATTACATTTTTATTAATAAAAAAATCATGTCTAATTAATGAAATGTTTAACAAAAATTACTTGTTTAGGTCCCTATGAAATGTTTTATTTTTTCTAACCACATTTTTTAGTTACCAAATTCTGTGTTTTACCATGTCTAATTATTTGAATGCATAAAACAACTTAATTTATTCATTTTTGTTTTTCTTTTGTTTTTCAGAGCAGTTCTGGAGATGTTGTTCATGTGTTTATGTCCTCATTTAGTGAGACGGCAGACACTGAAATCATCGCGAGCATCACATGCTCTTCAGTTTGTGTGTAGTAAATTAAACTCTGCGTCTGTGCCATTCATTAACACATACAGGATTCATATTTAAATCGACTTTTGCAGCTTAATATTTACAGATACTAGTCCATATCACAAATTGATTTAAGTGTTGTGACCTACCTTTGATTAATTCATTCAAAATTTGACAAATTCCATGACATTCCGAGTTAAACTATGAATTCCATTTATATGGCTGGATTCCTCGATTCCGTCCACATTTTCTGCATCACGGAAATCATAGGGCCCTATAGTGTTTGCAAATAAATGTATATTGCATCGAAAGTTGTTTAGGTTTAGCTGCATCAGCAGCTGTGGTTTCACACCCAATTGCAGCAATGTTCTAAATATGAAAACACAACTCTAGGTGTTAATCTGACCGTGACCATAAATCCAGTGCAAGATAGACAATCCTGCTTAATGTTTTTGTCATGTGCTACTAAAAATGGAGCCATGTTGCCAGACACATGCACCCAAACTGGACCACACTCTACTATCACTGTCTGACTGTCTGCACATGCTAAGCTTAGCTAATCCAGGGGTCTACAATGACCTTTCACCATCTGTTATGGTGCTCTGCTACCCAAGTTCAAGAATCAAGTGTTTTTTTTTTTTGTCTTTTCCATCTGTTGGTAAACAAATTGGTCATTTCATGATCTTTCAGAATGAGCAACCTGGTAAAAACAGGATGTTTTTAAGAGGATCATATACTTAAACGTAATTCAGATCTTGTGAGCATATGTTTGACTGAGGCTCCGTCCCTCTGCGGGATGCTGGGGCATCTCTATAATTGCCTGTTTTTAGAGGGCACAGTAGTTCTTAACACATCCGTCGTTCTTAATGCCTCCTCCCTCTAATGAGTAAAGATAAGACAAGATGATGGATCCTGGGAGGATTGGAGCCGGCTGATCTGAGATGGTAGCGCACTTCATTATGGCCCCGTGCCCCAGCCCGGCTCCTCCGTGCCAGCGCACGCTCAGCCTGCCATCTCCTGCAGATGCTTTGAACTCAAATGCCAGACAAGTAAGCAATCAAGAGTTTCAGCTCTCATCACTTTCAGAAATGTGAGAGGCCTGCCAGTCGGGTCTCAGCCCGAGAATGAGGCGAAGGGCCTGGTCTTTGTGTTAATCCTTCACATAATGAAAGATTTAACATGAAACATTGGGATTTATGCATGAATGATGTCTCAAAATGTACGTTTGCATTTGCAAATGTTCGGCTTACAATTAGTTCAGTGGGTCTGGCTTATGTATTAAAAGTCTGGGTCTGTAACCCAAAAGTTGTAGGTTTAAACAGCGAGCTTGCTTCTGGAGGGCCACTATCCTGAAAAGTTTAGCTGAATTGCCAGAATTTCCCCCTAAAACCCTAATTCCCTACACTACTCTGCTAATTAAGTCCACTAAATGAGTGAACAAGTAAGTAAATTCATACACTGAGTGCACTGGAAGTGATGCAGATGGCATCTTCTGGTGAGATACGGAAATATGTAAAGGTATAGGCGGCGACTTCAGTTGAGAGTTGCCCCATCTCTGATGTAAAATAATAAAAAAATTTGTTCCTATTTATATGTGTGTATATGTGTATGTGTGTGTGTGTGTGTTTGGGTTTCTGACAAGTTATTCTTAGGTGTTCAATGTCTTACAGGGCCTTATGCACACTTACAGACAGGTTATCATTATCTAGAAGCTAAATTATGATTTTTAGCCAGTGGTTCAGATGTGGTCGTTGGATGTCAGAGCGATTGTTGAGTAATGAAGGCCTTCACTCCTAGAAAGTTGCCAGTTCTTCTTGAATAAATGAGCGAGAATCAGGTCGCCATTGAATGTTTCCTTCTGTTCAGCACTCAGGACTTAAAGGAGTCTTTTGTGCCTAAATTTGTATTGCTAACAGAAAAGAAGCAGCTTTTGGATAATAAGTGTATGCAAAATAACATTACTGCAAGTCGAGCAAGGAGTTTTACAGTGGTTTGCATTTTCAAAATGGAATTAGAGGGGGAAGATGAGAGCGAGACAGAAAGAAGGGGCTGACTGCAGGCTTTTGTACCAAGCTGATAATGTTGGGTTCAATTATCTTGCATTGTCTCCCCCATTCTGCATGGATCTGAGAAACAGGCCCGGCTCACTGGCTGTTTGAAACAAATGAAGCTCCTCATTCTTTCTTCACTTTTCTTTTTTTGATGAAGCACAGGGTTGCCCGTGATTCTACAGCAGAAGCAACGTAGTAGCAGAAGAAAGATTGAACACTTGTTTGTTTGTTTGTTTCCATCTCATCACAGCAGCAGCCCCGGGGATCACACTTGACGTGAAGCCACTTCGTAAATGAAAGTTGTTGTCTTCGTGTGGGCAGTGCTATGAGTTTTTTAGACCCCAGGTCGCATTGTGAGGGAATGGAGGGGGTGGCATTTGGCTGTGTTATCTGCTTGTGTGTTTTGTGTTTGGGGGTATTAAGCCACAAAATCAGGACTATTCCACTGGCATACCAAACTGGTATAATATGAAACCAAAGCAGATTAACAAAACGATGAAAAAAACAAACAAAACAACAACAACAAATCAATTGAATTTATTATTTTAATTATTGTATTGGGGCATGACTATGTCCTTCCCACTCATTCTTATTTCATATTACTTATACCACCATCAGTTGTTTATGCTAAGGGATTGGAAAAATTACTTTCTGCTTTTTTTTTTTTTTGTTCCTATTTTCTTAGATTTTCTTTGACAAGGGACAATATTATATTATATTATATTATATTATATTATATTATATTATATTATATTATATTATATTATATTATTAATGTTGACTTTTAGGGCTGTTTTGAAATCCATTCTGTCATCTGATTGACAAGCTCTTATTTCTTACAACGGTCATAATATATTCCTAAGGTTCATCAAGCACGACTGATTGCCATGTTGGCAAGGCATTTGAATAATGCAAGACAGGAACATATTTTTATATTACAATGAAAGATATTTGAGCTCTTTCTCTAAGCTCTTGCGGCACAGGAAATTACAAAAATAAATAAATAAATAAATTATATCCATCTCCTTTTGCTTCAAATATCATGCCTTTTAATTAACAACATATCAAGTGCTGGAGAAATATATAAAAATGTAGTCCATTAATGCTAAAGAAAATGATCACAAATTAACACAAATGGATGAAATGAAAATGCTGTTGGTCAGGGCTTTACAAGGACCTGAAGGAGGAAGAATTTTTGCTCGGAGCTTATTAATAGGACCCTCAATTAATCTAGGCCAGGTTTATGAATCTCCGCTCGCTAGTCAAACCCCATATCCTAGCAAAACCGATCTCTTCAAAAATGGCAGACTTGATCTGTTTCTTTTGTAACTGAAATCACACTCCCTTTCGTTTCCAGATGCTCAGTCAGTGGCTAAGCCTTTGAGATGCTGAGAGAGGGAAAACAGACACTAGGAGAAATTGAGTTGAGATAGAGAAGGAAATTGTTTGCCACTGTTCAGATAGATGGATTATAAGGGTCGCATTATGGCTATCTGTATCCACCGGTAAAGAGCAACCAGCTTCCTTTCCATTAGTGCCGGAAACATACTCAATGAACAAATCAGCTGAGTGGATTTCTCTCTACCCGTGTGTCCTCAGTGCCAGACACAGTGGCTGTACCCTTGGCCACAGAAATACCCATCTGCTGAGCTCAACTCTAATCTAATGAGGGTCAGGGATTGTGCATCATCCACAGGTGAATGGAATTATGAGGGACAGAGAGCATATATATCTGACTCCCATATTTCCTTCATGCAAGCACACCATGTCATGTGTCATGAGATTTTATCATGGAGGCTGGGAAGAAGGCATATGATGAGAAGAGAGTGACGTAGGGTGCAGCTGATTTCCTGCTCACTGAGCAGGTCCAGATGGACTGTTTTCTGCATTTTCTACACTGAATGTTGGGGGGTGGATTTAAATATGGTAAAGATGTTGAAGTGATCTGTGTTTTTTTTTTTTTTTTGGTTGCTGAATAAAACATACAAAGGCACATGGATGTGTTAAATGATGTGTTGGCAGTTTGAATGTTATGGAAATTTGCTGAGCTTCCTGCGAGAGCAGGTTCC